>NC_073413.1:5007107-5052107 GCF_028641065.1 Leucoraja erinaceus | reverse complement strand
TCACAGCCCTGTCACCAGAGGTAGGTCACAGCCCCATCACCAGAGGTCACAGCCCCGTCACCAGAGGTCACAGCCCCGTCACCAGAGGTCACAGCCCCGTCACCAGAGGTCACAGCCCTGTCACCAGAGGTCACAGCCCCGTCACCAGAGGTCACAGCCCCGTCACCAGAGGTCACAGCCCCATCACCAGAGGTCACAGCCCCCGTCACCAGAGGTAGGTCACAGCCCCCGCCACCAGAGGTCACAGCCCCGTCACCAGAGGTCACAGCCCCGTCACCAGAGGTCACAGCCCCGTCACCAGAGGTCACAGCCCCGTCACCAGAGGTCACAGCCCCGTCACCAGAGGTCACAGCCCCGTCACCAGAGGTCGCAACCCCCTCACCAGAGCTCACAGCCCCGTCACCAGAGGTCACAGCCCCGTCACCAGGGGTCACAGCCCCGTCACCAGAGGTCACAGCACCGCCACCAGGGGTCACAGCCCCGTCACCAAGAGGTCACAGCCCCGCCACCAGAGGTCACAGCCCCGCCACCAGAGGTCACAGCCCCGTCACCAGAGGTCACAGCCCGTCACCCCCGTCACCAGAGGTCACAGCCCCGTCACCAGAGGTCACAGCCCCGTCACCAGAGGTCACAGCCCCGTCACCGAATGGCCTAATACTCCTCCTACCACTTATGAACTTACGAAGTAATTCAACGACAGCAGAATGTGCAAGCAATATCAACAAAGTATTTCTTCTAACCGGCTCCAAGTTACAGGATATGGTCACTTTTTTAGTTACTTCAGCTTGATGTGTCTTTTTACACATCACCGTCTATACTTCTCGTTTCCCTTTCCCGTGACTCTCCAGTCTGAAGAAGGTGTCTTCACCTCACACGTCACCTATTCTTTTTCCCCAGAGATTTAGTTTAGTTTAGTTTGTACAGATACAGCACGGAAACAGGCCCTTCGGCCCACCGGGTCCGCGCCGACCAGCGATCCCCGCACATTAACACTATCGACAATGTACACTTACAACAGGCCAAATAAACTACATACCTGTATGTCTTTGGAGATGCTGCCTGACCCGCTGAGTTACTCCAGCTTTTTGTGTCTGCCTATAGTAACTCTGGTTGAGTGTTCAGTCGCCATCATTACATTACATAGACATTCAACGGATGGGGAGAGTGCTGGAGTGTCACGTTGGGGAGTAGATTTTCACGTTCTATAAATTGTTGAGGCAACAGACTGATAACCCTATTCCTGCCCTTGTTTGTTATGTTCATATGACAACAGGCCCTTCAGCCCACCTGCTCCGTGTTGTGATTTAAGGGCCTGTCCCACTTGGGCGCATTTGCACGTCACGCAGCCATGCGCGCGTCCTGCATCGTGATGTGTAACTGACGCCCAAGTGGAACAAGCCCTTTGTGTAAAAACCTCCTCCCTTTATTTCATCCCGTCCTCCTGTTTTTAATTTTTCAGTGCTGAAGCTGCTGAAGATGGCCACTGGAATGAGAGCCCTCCTGGACACCGTAGTGCAGGCCCTGCCTCAGGTAAACTGAGAGCCCTCGGGCCTAAATACCTTCCCATTCTAAGTAAAATCATGTAAAATGTGTGACTCAGACAGCAGTTTACCAAGAAGCCAGAGAGGAAACAGTGATCAAGGAGGGTCTCGACCCGAAACGTCACCTATTTCCTTCGCTCCATAGATGCTGCTGCACCCGCTGAGTTTCTCCAGCATTTTTGCCTACCTTCGATTTTCCAGCATCTGCAGTTCCTTCTTAAACACTGATTCAAAACGAAAGCCCACAGTCGCTAACGCAACCAAGACTGTTCATTGTTTGTAGTTTAGTTGGTGTTCAAGAGCCTGATGCTTGTTTGGAAGAAGCTGTTCCGAAACCTCTGCAGTATCTCATAAACTCCCAGGAGAGTTTAGTTTAGTTTATTGTTGTCCCGTGTACCGAGGTACAGTGAAAAGCTTTTGTCTGTGAGCTATCCAGTCAAAGGGAAGACTGTACATGATTCAAATCAAGCCGTCCCCAGTGCACAGATCAGGATAAACGGCCTGTCCCACTTAGGCGCTTTCTCGCCAACACCCGTCATAGGTCGACGGATATTTTCAACATGTTGAAAGTTCAGCAGCGACCAGAAAGATGCTACGACTCTTTGGGCGACTGAGGAGATGACTCACGACCATACAGGTAACACCCTGGTGACATGTAGCGGGGTGAAGCCTGTATGGTCATGAGTAGTTACCCAAAGAGTCGTACCTTGTTCTGGTCGCCGCTGGATTTTCAACATGTTGAACATTTTCGGCGACCTGCAACGACCGATGACGGGTGCCGGCAGTCGCCGAAAAAGTCACGTAAGTGGGACAGGCCCTTAAAGGATACAGAGAGAGCGCAGGTCATAGTGTGGCAACAGGCCCTTCGGCCCAACTTGCCCACACCGACCAACATGTCCCAGCTACACTAGTCCCACCTGCCTGTGTTTCGCCATTATCCCTCCAAACTTGTCCTATCCATGTCGTAACTGTTTCTGAAACGTACAAAATAAAGTTGACAGCACCCAGTCCTGTATCCAGGGCAGATGCAGGATAGGTTAGAAAAGGTGTCAAGGGTCTTGTCGGTGTCAGATTGTCCAAGGCGTTCCCAACCAGGCACATCTAGTTGTTTTGCAGTCGGCACAATTTAATCCTCTTCACTTTCCCCTTGCAGGTGGGGAACCTTGGACTCCTGTTCATGTTGCTTTTCTTCATCTACGCTGCGCTAGGAGTCGAGCTGTTTGGTAAACTGGGTAGGTTACCCGTCCCGTTCCTCTCGGCTCAGTGGCCGCGGTCAGCTCTGCCATCAGTGCCGTAGCCCGGTAATCTATGGCCATAAGTGATAGGGGTAGAATTAGGCCAATCGGCCCTTCCAGCCTACTCCGCCATTCAATCATGGCTGATCTATCTCTCCCTCCCAAGGAACATGAATACACGAGCCCATTCTAGGGAAATGGGCGTGAGAAGGAACTTCTGTAGCCAGAGGATGGTGAATCTGTGGAATTCATTGCCACAGGCAGCTTTAGACATCATTATACTTTGGATTCTAGAGCAGTGGTTCTTAACCTTCTTGGCACCAGTACACGCATTCGTGAACAAAATACTGTATGTGGTGTGTGTACCTTTGTTAGGTTCTTAAACATGGGCTCAACAAATTGAGATGTTATTTATGTCCCCTTCATGACCCCTGGCAAAGACCCAAACAACCCCCAGGTTAAGAACCACTGCTCTAGAGATATTTTGCAGAAACAGGCCGTTCTCCCTGTGACTGCGTGGGTTTTCTCCGGGTGCTCTGGTTCCCTCCCACAAGTTGTAATAATAATAATAATAAGCCTTTATGGTCATTGTACTTAGAAATACAACAAAATTAGGAGAAGAAGAAGGGTTTCGGCCCGAAAAGTTGCCTATTTCCTTCGCTCCATAGATGCTGCCACACCCGCTGAGTTTCTCCAGCATTGACCATGTCTACCTCCTGATTACAGGTTTGGAGGTTAATTGGTTTTGGTTCAAATTGTCCCTGGTGTGTTTAATAGCGTTGGCGTACGGGGTGATCGCTGGTGGGCGCGGACTTGGAGGGGCAAGGGCCCTGTTTCCGTGCTGTATCTCTAAAGCCTAAAGTATTTAAAGTCTCTAACGCGATTCCCAACCGTACTGCCTGACCTTGGAGCCGCTGCGCTTCAGACCGCGACTCGCAGCTCCGTGTGACCGCCATCACCTCTGCCTGACTTGGTTTCTTCTCCTTCTGTTCCCCTCCTCCCAAGTTTGCGACCAGGACCATCCGTGTGAGGGGATGAGCCGCCACGCCACCTTCGAGAACTTCGGAATGGCGTTCCTGACGCTGTTCCAGGTGTCGACTGGAGATAACTGGAACGGGATAATGAAGGTAGGAATCTCGGCATCAATTCTCCATTAGCGGGCAGGTTGGGAAAGAAGATGCAGTCGAGGCTCATAGATAGGTTCATCAGTTCTAGCAGCAGAATAAGGCCATTCAGCCCATCGAGCCTACCCCGCCATTCAATCATGGCTGATCCATCTTTCCCTCTCACGCCCATTCTCCTGCCTTCTCCCCATAACCCCTGACACCTTCCTGGAGGATAAGCATGTCCTGCAGAGAGCTGAGTACTGGTCACCTGGGCAACTTGGTCCTGACCTCTCATCTACCTCATCGGAGACTTCAGAGACACAGCCGCGAAAAAAACAGGCCCTTCGGCCCATCGCGTCGGTGCCGACGGCCGATCACCCCACGCATGCTTGCACTATCCTACACACCACGTGGAATCCTCTGCCTCAGTGGAGGCCGGCTCTCTGGAATCTTTCAAGATTTTTTAGATTTTTAAAAAATTGTTTTTATTTTATGCGTGAAATGTTTACGTTTTTATATGCGATGCTCCGGTATTCCCTGGGAAACGTCTTCTCATTTTGCAATGTACAACTGTTGCTTTGCAAGATGACAATAAAGGATAATGATGATAGAGCTCTTGAAGATAGCGGAGTCAGGGGATATGGGGAGAAGGCAGGAACGGGGCATTGATTGGGGATGATCAGCCATGATCACATTGAATGGCGGTGCTGGCTCGAATTACCTATTGTCTATTGTCTATTGACAATTTACAGAAGCCATACAAACCCGCACTTCTTTGGAGTATGGAAGGAAACCAGAGCTCCCGGAGAAAACCCACGCGGTCCGCAATTCCCTTTCATTTTCAGATTCAGATTCAGATTCAGATTCACTTTTAATTGTCATTGTCAGTGTACAGTACAGAGACACCGAAATGCATTAGAGACAACGAAATGCATTTTGAGTGTGTGTAAACTAAGTGGAGATTGGTTTTGTTCCTGCCCAGGATACTCTGCGGGAGTGCTCTAACGAGGACCGGACGTGCCTCAGCAACCTGCAGCTGATCTCGCCCCTCTACTTTGTCAGCTTCGTGCTGACGGCGCAGTTCGTGCTGATCAACGTGGTGGTGGCCGTGCTCATGAAGCACCTGGACGACAGCAACAAGGAGGCGCTGGAGGACGCCGAGCTGGACGCCGAGATCGAGCTGGAGATGGCCCAGGGCCTGTGTGGTCCAACCGCCGGCCCTTCCACCTCGCCCGCCGTCTCCACGCCAGGCGGCGGCGGCGGCGCAAAGAAGAAAGGCGAGAAACCCGACCCAGGAAAGCACATCTCGCCCGCGCAGGTAAACCCGCTGTTACTCCCCCTTCACACTTCATCACCTCCCATTCAAGCCCCTGTCCCACTGTACGAGGTAATTCAAGTTCTCCCCTGATTCGAACGCGGAGAATGTCCGTAGCGGCTACGCAGGAGCTCGTGGATGTCTCGTAGCGGCTCGTACGAGTAACGGTAGGTACTCGGGGAAATCCGGTAACTCGTGACATTTTTTCCAACACTGGGAAAAATGTCCACGAGTAAAAAAATACTCATGTAGATGGGAAATGTTGGTCGGTGAGGGCGAGTTGGGTCGAAGGGGCCTGTTTCCACGTTGTATCACTATGACTCTTTGACATCCCGAATGCCTCAATTCTTCTAAAGTCGAAAAGGTTTTAGTGTGCTTTCTTGCCCATTGCTTCAACGTGGCTGGTGCAAGACCCCGTAAACGCGTGACATTTTTTTCAACACTGTGAAAAATGTCCACGAGGAAAAAAAAATACTCGTGATGAAAAAAATTGTTACTTTTTACTCGTACGAGCCGCTACGAGACATCTACCAACTCCTACGGACCCGCTACGGACATTCTCCGAGTTCGAATCAGGGGAAAACTCGGGAGAACTCGTGAATTACCTCGTACAGTGGGACTGGCCATTTAGTTTTATTTACATTTGTTTCTATAGAACAGGCCCTTCAGCCCACCGTGTCCGCACCTGTCCTGCAATCCCCGCACATTAACACTGTCCTACACACACTAGGGACATTTTTTTTATAATCATCCAATTAACCTACAAACCAGCACGTCTTCGGAGAGTGGGAGGAATCCAGAGCTCCCGGAGAAACCCCACTTGGTCACGGGGAGAATGTACAAAGTCCATACACACAGCACCCGTGGTCAGGATCGAACCCGGGTCTCCGGCGCTGTGAGGCAGCAACTCTACCGCTGTGCCACCATGCCGCCTTTTTGTCCCACCTCCCACTGCCCCCACTCTCTTCACCGTCACTATTAGCAGAGGAGGAGGCCATTCGGCCCATTATATCCATGCCAGCTCCCGGCAGAGCAGTCACAATTCACCGTAGCATCATAAGATATTTCCCCCTCAGGCAGCCAACCAATTTTCTTTGGAAGTCACGATTTTCTCCTCCCGTACAGGAACTATTCCAATCGAAGCCACACTCTGCGTAAAAGAACGTTTTCCTCTCGCCCCATGTGCCTTCCGCACATCACCTTGAACGAGTCCCCAGTTTTTTTAGAACCACTCATTAATGGGAACAGTCTCTGACGTCACCCATCGTCAGAGACCTACACCACCCTGAGACCACACACCACGCTCTCACTCCACCCCTGCCACCGGGACGAAGGTACAGGAGCCGGCAAATAGTAACGTGTCTCCAGGGTTGGGAGAAAACCGAAGATCCCGGAGAAAACCCACGCAGGTCACGGGGAGAACGTACAAACTCCGTACAGACAGCACCGATAGTCAGGATCGAACCCGGGACTCTGGCGCTGTGAGGCAGCAACTCTACAGCTGCGCCACCGTGTGCATTCAATGAAAGGGACGGAGATATTCTCTGTAGACGAGGGAATCGAGGCATCGAGCCATCACCTCTAGGCTTCATGTTCAGCACGGACATTGTGGGCCGCAGGGCCAGTTCCTGTGCTGTACCGTTGTATGTTGTCGGTTCTTGTTTGTCGGAGAGGGGAGAGGGATGGAAGAAATGAGCGGCAATTGAAATACATTGAAGTGTAGCGAGCATTAAAGGGCCTGTCCCACTTGGCCGTCATTGGCGCCTCATTTACGCATCATATGTAAAATAGATCGACGTGTCGTGATGTGCGACGTCGCACGCAAACCACGCATCATCACAGCCGTATGGTGCGCGTGATGTCATTAGAATACCCTGCGGCGCGCGGCAGGGCGTTGAGGCAAGGACGTAAGGACGTTGACACACGGTGACGTAACCACGTGTCACCACGTGAGACGTCGGGACGCCAGCGTACGACGCCAATGCGTCAGTGTGCGTACCCAATGCGTCAGCGTGCGTAGGCAATACGACACGCAGATGGCGTGCGAGGATTTTGTTCCTGTACTAAATCCTGGAGCGTCGCGCGATACCGCGCGCCACCGCAAACGATTCCACGCCTCACCATGCGCAACGCCTGCCCACCCCACGCGTCGACCTGATTTACGTATAACGCGTAAATGAGGCGCAAATGACAGCCAAGTGGGACAGGCCCTTTACTCCAGATGAATGGATGGCTGCAAGTCTTTTTGTAACTGCAGGAAAATCTGTGGCTGGACAGTGTGTCCCTGATCATACGCGACTCCTGCGAGAATGAGCTGCTGATGATCGACAATCTCTCCGGATCCATCTTCCACCACTACTCATCATCCCCCGCCTGCAGGAACTGCCAACATGACAAGCAAGAGGTGACCGCAATCTCCTTCGTATCCTCCTGTCATTGTCCAGTTTGTGGTATCGTTTTGGTTTTCACCCCCCACCAACAATAGCTGAAATTCACCAACGTACACCCCTGGTGTAATCCTGAAGCACTGAAGATTCTTAAACGGGTTCAGTTTAGTTGATGGTCTGAAGAAGGGTCTCCACCCGAAATGTCTTCAGCCCTTCACTACTGCTCTGCCATTCAATAAGATCATGGCTAATTGCTAACATTTATCCCTTTGTTCCCTCAATATCTAAATGTCTATCAATTAGTGAATGCACCTTCAGTTCTGGATTGAATATCCCATATACCCACACCCTCTGGGAGACGACATTTCTCCCCGTCTGTGTCCTGAATGTTTGACGTCTACAGAAATGTTGCCCGTCCCGCTGAGTCACTGCAGCATTTTGTGTCTATCTTCAGTGTAAAGCAGCATCTGCAGTTCCTTGCTATACATTTAGTTTAGTTTATTGCCACGTGTACCGAGGTACAGTGAAAAGCTTTTTTGTGGCGGGCTATCCAGTCAGCAGAAAGACTATACATGATTACAATCGAGCCGTCCACGGTGTACAGATACAGGATAAAGGGAATAACGTTTAGTGCATGGGAAAAGTCCAGTATATCCCAATTACAGATAGTCCCAATGAGGTCGATGGTAGGTCAGGACCGCTCTCTAGTTGGGGATAGGATGGTCCAGTTGCCTGATAACAGCTGGGAAAAAACTGTCCCTGAATCTGTAAGTATCCGTTTTCACACTTCTGTACCTCTTGCCCGATGGGAGAGGGGAGAAGAGGGAGTGATTGGGTGTGACTGGTCCTTGGTGATGCTGCTGGCCTTGACGAGGCAGCGTGCAATGTAGATGGAGTCAATGGAAGGGAGGTCGGTTTGCGTGATGGTCTGGGCTGCGGCCACAATTCTCTGCAATTTCTTGCGGTGTTGGATGGAGCTGTTCCCAGACCCGTGCTGTGATGCATGAGGTTGATGTGGAGTTTGCCTTTCCCTTGGCCGAATGTTTGGACCCAAGGGATCACGGTCTCAAAAGAAGATGTCAAACATTCAGGATTCAGACGGGGAGAAATTTCTTCTCCCAGAGGGATCCCTATGGGATCTTCCATCCAGGACTCTGAAGGTGCATTCACTCATTGATAGACATTTAGATATTGAGGGAACAAAGGGATAAATGTTAGCAATTAGCCCTGATCTTTTTGAATGGCAGAGCAGTAGTGAAGGGCTGAATGGCCTTACTATGTTTTAGTTTCGGTTCTAGTTTTTAGTTTTAGAGATACAGGTGGAAAAGGCCCACCGAGTCCACGCCTACCAGCGATCCCCATACACTTGTTCTATCCCACACACTGGCAGGGTAGTCCCGGTGGTGCAGCGGTAGAGTTGCTGCCTTACAGCGAATGCAACGCCGGAGACCCAGGTTCGATCCTGACTACGGGCGAGTTTGTATGTTCTCCCCATGACCTGCATGGGTTTTTACTCCGAGATCTTCAGCTTCCTCCCACACTCCAAAGACGTACAGGTTTGTAGATTAATTGGCTTGGTGTAAATGTAAAAATTGTCCCTAGAGGGTGTAGGATGGTGTTAGTGTGCGGGGATCGCTGGTCGGCACGGACCCGGTGGGCCGAAGGGCCTGTTTCCCTGCTGTATCTCTTAAAACTAAACGAAACAAAACAACTAATCTGGGGATAATTTACAGAAATAAATTAACTTACAAACCTGCACGTCTTTGGAAAGTGGGAAGAAACCGGAGCACCCGGAGAAAACCCACGAGGTCACAGGGAGAACGTACAAACGAACGTACAGACAGCAGGATTGACAGGCAATATATCTACAGTGACTCTTATCCATATTAACAGATGTACCATAGAAAGCATCCTGTTGGGATCCATCACAGCTTGGTTAAGGTTAGTTTAGTTTAGAGATACAGCGCGGAAACAGGCCCTTTGCCCTCCGAGTTCCCACCGACCAGCGATCCCCGCACATTAACACTGTCCTACACACACTGGGGACAATTTACACATACACCAAGCCACTTAACCTACAAACCATCAGCGCCAACTGAGACGCTGATCTTACCAACAACTTCTGTTTAAGAAAGAACTGCAGATGCTGGGAAAATAGCGGAGTCAGGGGATATGGGGAGAAGGCAGGAACGGGGTACTGATTGTGGATGATCAGCCATGATCACATTGAATGGCGGTGCTGGCTCGAAGGGCCAAATGGCCTACTCCTGCACCTATTGTCTATTGTCTATTGAAAATCGAAAGTAGACAAAAATGCTGGAGAAACTCAGCGGGTGAGGCAGCATCAATGGAGCGAAGGAATAGGTGACGTTTTGGGTCGAGACCCTTCTTCAGATTGATGTGGGTGTGGGGGAAGAAGGGTCTCGACTCGAAACGTCCTTCGCTCCAGAGATGCTGCCTCACCCGCTGAGTTTCTCCAGCATTTTTGTCTGCCTTGCCAACGACTTCTGTTCAGTGTGGAAGAAGCTCAGATGTGCTGCACGCGTGATGGCGGGCTGCCTGTGTATCATCTCAGTGTCCTTTGTTGCGCAGGTTTAGTCAAAGCCTACACCAGTTGGCTTCAGTCTGTGCCAGCTATGAGATAATGCAATGTACGCAGATTGAGGTTAGAGGCTGTTTGAACAGCCAGATAGCTAATTACAGAGCCGTGACCCACTCATTCACACATTGCATTCTGCCACATTCTGCCTGCACTGATAAACGCCACGCTGCAACCAAATTTGATTTAGTTTAGTTTAGAGTCACAGTGCCGAAACAGGCCCTTCGGCCCATCGACCAGCGATCCTCGCACCTATATAAGATCACCCTTCATCCTCCTAAAATCAATAGGGGTCTCATTTAGTTTAGTTTAGTTCAGGGATATAGCGCGGAAACAGGCCCTTCTGCCCACCGAGCCCGCACCGACCAGCGATATTGAAAGCCCTGTCCCACGGTACGAGTTCATTCCAAGAGCTCTCCCGAGTTTTAAAAAAATCAAACCCGTGGTAAGCACGGAGAATGAACATAGCGGGTACGTCGGGGCTCGGGGACGTCTCTTAGCGGCTCGTAACGCTAACGGCAGGTACGTGGTAAGACTCGCTAACGGCAGGTAAGCACGGGAAGACTCATGAAGATTTTTCAACATGTTGAAAAATGTCCACGAGATCCCCGAGTACCGACGAGCGGCCATTAACGTAAATCTCCCAGTTCGAATCAGGGCAAACTCGGGAGAGAGAGCTCTTGGAATGAACTCGTACCGTGGGACAGGGGTTTAACACTATCCTACACACACTGGGGACAAGTTTTTAACATTTATACCAAGCCAATGAACCTACAACCTTGTATGTCTTTGGAGTGTGGGAGGAAACCGGAGATCTCGGAGAAAACCCACACGGTCGGGGAGAACGTGCAAACTCCATACAGGCAGGATCGAACCCGGGACTCTGGCGCTGAAAGCGCTGTAAGGCAGCAACTCTACCGCTGCGCCACTGTGCCACACACCTGAGAGAGGCACAATTGAATCGTTTCTGATAACGCCACTATTTCAAGCGCGCCGTTCCCAAATCGCAGAAACCGACCGAGTTTTTAAAAAAAACCTAGTCTTCCCTCTGTTTAAGAAGGAACTGCAGATGCTGGAAAAATCGAAGGTAGACAAAAATGCTGGAGAAACTCAGCGGGTGAGGCAGCATCTATGGAGCAAAGGAATAGGTGACGGAAAAGGAATTCAGGTCGAGACCCTTCTACTTCACCCACTGAGTTGTCTCCCCTCTGGTTCTCTCTCGTCTCAGTGAGAGATTCCAGATGATGTTTTAGCCAGAAGAGAGACACAAAAATCCCTGCAGTAACTCAGCGGGACAGGCAGCATCTCTGGGGAGAAGGAATGGGTGACGTCCTGGGTCGAGACCCTTCCTCAGACTGTTTGAGACAGGCTGGATTGGGTCTGAAGAAGGGTCTCGACCCGTTCCTCCTCTCCAGAGATGCTGCCTCCCCTGCTGAGTTACTCCAGCGTCTTGTGTCTAGACTGGACTGGATTCCAGCCGCCGGAGATCAGCAGCCAGGTCTCACGGGGTCTGTCGTTTCATTCCAGGTCCACCTTGCAGAGATCGAAGCCTTCTCCCTGACCTCAGACTTCCTCTCCGACAAGTCGTCATCTGTCGTCTTGGCCGATGACCTGAGCTCTGAGGAGAGTGTACCTCAACTGATGGCCAGGGAGGACGAGGAGAAGGTGAGTGTAACCTTCACCAGCGGTTCCTGCCCCTCCAAGGGCTCGTAGGTTGATTGAGGCATGATGTTGATCAAGCTGTTGTAATGTTGTAGGAATGGGTCGAGGCCCTTCTTCTTGACCCAAAACATCACCCATTCCTTCCATCCAGAGATACTGCCTGCCCCGCTGAGTTACTCCAGCATTTTTGCTGTAAACCAGCACCTGCAGTTCCTTCCTACACAAATAATATTGTACATGTAGGTATGTTACAAAACCTACCTGAATCGTGGCTGAGCATCTGCCCCACCCCTTGTGTGTGATTTTGGCGCTGTTTAGAGGGGGCGGGTTTAAAACGCGATTTTTACTAGGCTGCTGCAATCGAAAATGTTCAGCCTAGTAAATCATTAACGGAAAATCGCTGAAAGACCCCGTCGCAAAAGGTATTATTAGTTTTTATGGCCTTGTAAAATAGTTAGAGTAGTTTAAAAATCACTCTCTCACTCCGCAACCTCTCGCAGCCCCAGGGTTTTATAAAGCAAACAATTAAAGGTATGTACCTTATTTTTACATTAAATGGGGCATGTATATAACTCTGTATATAAAGTTTTCTATAGCGAGTAGCTCATTTTGGGCTCTTTAAATCCCGCAGTATTTTTCTGGGCATTTGAGGGCACAAATCCAGCGCAATGTGAACGTTCTAAACCAGCGCGTTCACAGGAACCCACTAGAAAGCCGATTTAAATTGACTTTAATTTACAGCAATTGAACACTAAATTCCTTCCATTTGGCCTATAAATTGATGTAAATGAGATTTAAAAATCATGTTTTATTGTGAATTATTTGTGAATATTATTTGGACTTTTTTAATCTCAAAATTTTGTAACATTGCTAGTACATGGCTTCATAACTGCTCGGAGTAGAATTAGACCATTCATGTCTACTCCGCCATTCAATCGTAGCTGATCTATCTCTCCCTCCTAACCCCATTCTCCTGCCTTCTCCCCATAACCCCTGACACCCGTACTAATCAAGAATCTATCTATCTCGGCCTTAAAAATATCCATTGACTTGGCCTCCACATGCTGGCTAAAATGGTGGTAACTGTGATCATTTGAAACGCTTTGTTTTAGTTTAGTTTAGACGCGGTGTGCAAACAGGCCATTCGGCCCACCCTGTCCATGCCGACCATCGATCACCTGTTAACCAGTTCTGTGTTATCCCACTTTCTCATCCTCTCCCTGCACACTAGAGGGCAATTGAGAGAAGCCAATTAACCACCAAACCAGCACGTCTTTAGGATGTGGGAGGAAATCACACCGTCACAGGGGAGAACGTGCAAACTCCACACAGACAGCATCCGAGTACAGGCTCTCCCTCTAACCACGTGGATTTCCTCTGGATGCTCTGGTTTCCTCCCACATTCCAAAGACGTGCAGGTTTATAGGTTAATTGGCTTCTGTAAATTGCCCCTAGTGTATGTAGGGTAGAACTGGTGTACAGATGTTTGCTGGTCGGCACGGACTCTGTGGGCCGAAGGGCCTGTTTCCAATGCTGTATCTTTAAACTACAAGTTAACTAAAGGAAGCTCAACGGTTTCCAGAACACAACAGTTCAATAATACCCCCCTGTTATACATTCCATCTCTTCACCAATGGCACACTGTGAGTGCGATGTTTACTGACACATAGATGCACTGTAGTCATTTGTGTGTGACTCCAACAGAACTCTCTAAAAACAAAACGTTGTTCCCTTAAGATAGACATGGACTTCAGATGGACGCAGAGTGCTAGAGTAACAGCGAGCCAGGCAGCATCCCTGGAGAACATGGACAGGTGACGTTTAGGGACCCGAAACCTCACCAATCAATGTTCTCTCGGGGTGCTGCCTGATCCGCTGAGTTACTCCAGCACTTTGTGTCCTTTTGTGTATTAACCAGCATCTGCAGTTTTTTATGCTTTGACATCGGCTTCAACAGCACTGCCTACTAGTTCCAAGACATTGTTTAAGAGGGAACTGCAGATGCTGGAGAATCAAAGGTTACACGAAGGCTCCCTCCATAACTCCCTTGTCAATAATCTGGACTACACTTCTTCCCACCCTGCTTCCTGTAAGGACTCCATCCCCTACTCCCAATTCCTCCGTCTACGCCGCATCTGCTCCACGGATGAGGCGTTCCACACCAGGACATCTGAAATGTCCTCACTATTCAGGGAACGGGGGTTCCCCTCCTCCACCATAAATGAGGCTCGCACCAGGGTCTCTTCCATACCCCGCAACACTGCTCTCTCTCCCCATCCCCCCACTCGCAACAAGGGCCGAGTCCCCCTAGTCCTCACCTTTCACCCCACCAGCCGTCACATACAAAAAGTAATCCTCCGTCAGTTTCGCCACCTCCAACGTGACCCCACCACTCGCCACGTCTTCCCATCTCCCCCCATATCTGCCTTCCGCAAAGACCGCTCCCTCCATAACTCCCTTGTCAATAGTGTAACCTTAGTTCCAAGACATGTTTGGAAACATATTCCATATGTAAGAATGCTGGTTTACACCAAAGATAGCCACAAAATGCTGCAATGACTCAGCGGGTCAGGCAGCATCTCTGGAGAAAAGGAATAGGTGACGTTTTGGGTCGAGACCCTTCAAGGGCCCGTCCCACTTGCGATTATTTTCGGCGACTGCAGGCGTCATTGACTGACGTGTCAGGGTCGCCGAAAGATTTTGAACATTTCACCCACCCCCCAAAATATTGCGACACTTGAGGAGACACCGTGAGCCAATATGTCATCATGCCCCGACTTTTCGGTGACCTGATACATCAGTCAATGATGCCGGCAGTCGCCGAAAAAAATCACCAAGTGGATCAGGCCCTTTAGTAACTCAACAGGTCAAGGCAACATCTCTGGAGAAAAGGAATAGGTGACGTTTCGGGTCTAAAGCCTAGGACAGAGCACACTAGGGGCAGCGTCACCTATAGAGACTGCAGTGGTTCATTATACTGAGTCTCCTCTTTCTGCTTGAGAATAAAATTGGAACTGCCTTGCCAACCATGTTCACATAATGCGCTGTGTAAAAATAATTCATGCTCTTCGCCGTGACGTGACGTTTAGGGGATGTTTTATGGCGCCAGAGACGCGGTATAAATATGAGTTGCAGTGCGTGTTTGCACTGAAGACCCGGAGTATCTTTGCAACCCATGTAAAAAATAATAGTGTGTGTGTGCGTGTGTGCCTTACATTCACAGGAAGGAACAGACAGTCACGGCGTAACTGAGAATGACAGCTCAAGTATGCTAACAGTGAAGGAAACAGCGATATACAGAGCAGCCTCGTTGCCAGACAACAGTTATGTTTCACAAGCCGAGAACACAACTTTGGGCCAAGTATTTGCAGTGTCACAAGCGGGGCCCACAGAACAGATTGCTGGTGAGCAGTTATTACCGTTCTTGCTTTTTTTATCATTCATTTGCTGTTGGCGGTGGGTCGATTCTGTTTCTGCGCTCATCCCACTTTATTTTCCACTTGACGTAAGGTCTTCACAAGGGGAACCCTGTGTCTGTTTTTTGTTGGTTACACAAAAAACATGGAGAAACTCAGCGGGTGCAGCAGCATCTATGGAGCGAAGGAAATAGGCAACGTTTCGGGCCGAACCCTTCTTCAGACTTAGTTGTTTTTTGTTGTTGTTTAGTTTAGAGATACAGCGCGGAAACAGGGGGGGGGGGGGGGGGGGGGGGGAGTGCTTGTGCCCATGCGATATCTCTCAAGTCTAAAGAAAATTGGGGGGTGGGTGGGGAAGGGGGGGGGAGGAGAAGTGTTTTTGGGCTTAACTCGGTTGCTTTCTCTCAGTCACTCCTTCCCAAGGGCCTTCTGACTCTTCTTGTCTTCAGCTTACCATCGAGCTGTTCCACCCAGCCACGTCCTCACCCACAGCTCAAGAGTGCAACAACCAGCCTCTCAAGGTCCCTTTGTCTGGCTCCTGGAGTCCGCTGCACTCTCCAACGTTGACCTGGTCTCTACAGAGGCAGGTAGGTAACTTCAGGCCAGCGCGTGGGGATGGGCGCAGGGGCCTAGATGGAGGAGTGGGTCAGGGTGGGGTGGGGGGGGGGGGGTGTAGGGGGGATGGTGGATACCCAGGATTGTGCGTCGTTACTGCGATACTGTAGGAACGCAAGTTCAAACCTCATCACGGCAACGATGAGCAATTTAAAATTACGTTTACCTGGAATTAAAATCTGGCGTTAATGGTACTAAAGATAGTTGCAAAAAAGCTGGAGTAACTCAGCGGGACAGGCATCATCTCTGGAGAGAAGGGTGAATGGGTGACCTTTCGGGCCGAGTCCCTTCTTCAGACCGAACAAGCATCTCGACTCGAAACGTCACCCATGCACCCTCCTCCCCAGAGATGCTGCCTGTCCCGCTGAGTTACTCCAGCTTGTTTGGGTCTGTCTTCGGTTTAAACCAGCATTCCTTCCTACAGATGAATGGCACCAAGTATGGAATGTCATGATATCCCAGCTGGTTCACGTGCATCTTGCCAGGGAGGAGACCTGCTATTCCTGTCCCGTCTGGAACCAGTGTGACTTCACGCCCACCAATCTGATTCACTCTGGATTGCCTTTACAGTTCAGAGCAATTGCCGCTGTGTGGAGCACCTTTGTGTCGATGCCTCCCAGTAAAAGGCCTGTCCCACCTATGCCATTTGTACGGGCGACTTGCCGGCACCCGTCATAGTCGCAGCAGGCCGCCGAAATATTTCAACCTGCTGAAAATCTAGAAAAAGGTACGACTCTTCGGGCGACTACTCACCACCAAACAGGATGTCACACACGTGACGCCTATATGGTAGTGAGTAATCACGTGTCGCAGGGTGACTCCTGTGTGGTCGTGAAAGAGTCGTACCGTTTTCTGGTTGCCGCTGGGTTTTCAACATGTTGAACATACTCGGCCACCTGCTGCGACTATGACGGGTGCTGACAAGTTGCCGAAAAGAATCGCGTAAGTGGGCGTTGAACTTCAGACCGAACCTCACTCTCATCTCTTTTTCTTGCACCCAGTCACTGGCACCACATCCAGTGAATTATTGATCAATAAAGACAAAGGGACCAAGAGATGGGAATGCAGACACTAACGTAATAGGCAGTTTATGTAAACCCACACATATGCCTCTTGAAGCCCCCGTGGTGTCCACTTTGGATCCGCACCCAACCCTGTGGTCTCTGCATGGGAGCTCCACCTGTGGTCTCCATCTTAGAGCTCCACCATGGTCCCCACATTGGAGCCTCCCCCTGTGGTCTCCCCATTGGAGGTCCCCCGTGATCTGAACGTTAGAGTTTCCCCATGGTCTCCACGTCGGAGCTCCCCTCCCCCGTGGAGCTTCTCCACCTTGGAGCTATCCCCGTGGCCTCCACCTTGCTTCTCCTGTGATCTCCACCTTGGTGCTTCTCCTGTGGTCTCCACCTTGGAGCTTCTCCTGTGGTCTCCACCTTGGAGCTTCTCCTGTGGTCTCCACCTTGGAGCTTCTCCTGTGGTCTCCACCTTGGAGCTCCTCCTGCGATCTGACCCGCTACGGACATTCTCCGAGTTTGAATCAAGGGGAAAACTCGGGAGAATTCGTGAGTGATTCGGGAACGTGAGACAAGGGCTTTTGCAATGGGTGACGTTTCGGGTGGAGTCCCTTCTTCAGACTGATGCGAGGTTTATGTTTCTGCCATCAGGTGGCGGTGTGTGACGCCTCGCTCAGTGACGAGTCGGTGGACAGCCTGCACACCATGCTGGAGGACAGCCTGCGACTCGGCGGCGGAGACGGCTCACCCCCGGCCCCGCAGCCCGTCCCCCCGGCACCCCGGAGAACCACTCCCGCCTTTCTACCTCCCCCCGGGAAGAACGGCGCCCGGCGCTGGCGGGGCCCGGGGCTCCGGAAGACCAGGGGCCACAACCGCAGCCTGAGCAGCGGCGGCAGCACCAGCCCGTACCGGGACTCCATCGAGCCGTCGGACGAGGAGGGGGCCGCCCCCTCGCTGCGAACCAACAGCGAGCAGTCGGAGACCCTCAGCAGCCTCTCGCTCACCTCCCTCTTCTCCCCCTCGTCTCCCTCGCCGGTCAAGAAGTGCCAAAGCACGGGCGCTTTGGACGCGGCCAAGCAGTTCTACCGCATCGACCGGCGCGGCTTCTTGACCGCGCCGTCCTGGGTGTCGGAGCTGTGTGGGACCGGCCACCCTGGCACCAGTCCACTACAAGGTGGGTGCCCCATCCAGGGGGCAGGGACAGAGGGCATGGAAGATGCACACGGGCAGGGCTGCCACGCTTCCACAGCTCAGAAGAAGAAGAGATGAGTTTTACAACAGCAAGCGGGCGCCTGCGTGTCTGTGTGTGTTTCTGCCATACGAGCAAAACTGGTTGACCCCCCATGGTGTATGAGTTACACAGTCCGGCTATCCCAATGCTGTTTGTGCCAACCTCACAAAGACGAAGGGAGAGGTTGCCTTGACTCAACTCTCTCTCGGCGTGGGTGGGTGGGTGGAGGGGCAGTGACCCGCCAAGCCTAGCTTGCAAAAACGTTCCCTCTCTCTCTCTCTCTCTCTTTCTTTTCAGTTTTGTTCTCCTCTCGACTTCCAAACTCAACAAAGAATGTAACGCTACTTGACAAAGCAGTCGCTAAGATCCAAAATGGTGTGAACGTGGTGTGTGTGGTGTGTGCGGGTTGCAGGAGAGAACTCTCCAGTTCCCACCCCCACTCCTCTCTCCTTCTTCTTGCGTTTGACGTGCACAGCCTAAAGTGTGGTGGACAACTTGTTCTATTTGATCTTATTTGATTGTGCACGCCGGGTTGATTGCATTCGTCGAAACAGGGCGGGCCATGTGAAGGTTGCAATCTTCCACCCCACCCCTCTCTCCCAGTCTATAAACGTAGGGGAGGGAGGGAATACAAGGATGGGGGAGGGGGGGGTGTAGGGGGGTTGAGAAATGGCTCAAATTAGCCTCCTGTTCCTCAACAGGGAACAGCCTGGGCCTTGACTTCAGATAGACACAAAATGCTGGAGTAACTCAGCGGGACGGGCAGCATCTCCGGAGAGAAAGAATGGGTGACGTTTCGGGTCGAGACCGTTTTTTTCAGTCTACAAAAACGTCACCCATTCCTTCCATCCAGAAATGCTGCCTGTCCCGCTGAGTCACTCCAGCACTTTGTGTCTATCTTCGGTTTAAACCAGCGCCTGCAGTTCCTTCCTTAACTGCAGACAATGGCCAATGAACAAGAAAGCTGGTGTGCATGGCAGGTTGTGTAATTCAGGACGAGATGGGTGTCAATATCCTAAAAATAAGCTCCAGGGATCTCATTGGGACTATCTGGGTTCCACTAAAAGACATCTGCACCACCTGGGCCTGCTGGAAACACTTCCTGCCGTAGGATTTTGAGAGAGTTTGCTTCAAAGAAGTGTTCATACAAAATATTATTTTTTTAAAGCATTTATTTTATTCACTATTTATTTAAGTGCATGCTTTGAATATTTGGCGTGTGCCAAATCAGACTTATTCTTCCAGATATACCAAATGTAATATTTATACAGAAATAATATATTAAAATATGTCAAGCCTGTAATTTTTGGAACCTTTTGCAGCTCTCTGTGCTGGGCTGGGTGATAAACTGGGTGTTCGCAATGGCAAGAAGCGAGGTTTTAGATTTTAAGTTTGCGGGATTAGAAGAGGACTGCATTTCATCTTTCCTGGGGTCGGCATGGTCCTTATGGGGCCCAGAGGAGTTCATTTTATACGGGGTACTGCCACCTATTCCCAAAGAGCCCGGTCTTGCTTCCCTCTGTCCAGGTACCACTCTGAAAAGACACCTTTCCAGCAGAAAGACTCGTGTTTTTTGTAAAGGACACCATAGTGTTGGAGTAACCCAGCAGGTCGGGCGACATCTCTAGAAATGTCCTGGGCCTCCTCCGTGGCCAGAGTGAGTCCCACCCCAAATTGGAGGAGCAGCACCTCATATTCCGCTTGGGCAGTTTACACCCCAGCGGTATGAACATGGACCTCTCCAATTTCAGGTAGTCCTTGCTTTCTCCCTCCTTCCCCTCCCCTTCCCAGCTCTTCCACAGCCTACAGTCTCCGCCTCTTCCTTTCTTCTTCCCCCCCCCCCCCCCCCCCCCAACAGTCTGAAGAAAGGTCTCCACCCGAAACGTCACCTATTCCTTCACTCCATAGATGCTGCCTCACCCGCTGAGTTTCTCCAGCATTTTTGTCTACCTTCTTCCGTTTGCCCTAAGAGCTATATCTAACTCTCTCTTGAATACATCCAGTGAATTGGCCTCCACTGCCTTCTATGGCAGAGAATTCCACAGATTCACAACTCTCTGGCTGAAAAAGATTTTCCTCATCTCACTCCTAAATGGCCTACCCCTTATTCTTAAACTGTGACCCCTGGTTCTGGACTCCCACAACATTGGGACCTTTTTTCCTGCATCTAGCCTGTCCAATCCCTTAAGAATTTTATATGTTCTGTAAGATCCCCTCTCATTCTTCTAAATTCCAGTGAATACAAGCCCAGTCGATCCAGTTCACTTTATAGCCATCGGGGAGGAACCTGTAGATGGACACAAAATGTTGGGAGTAACTCAGTGGGACAGGCAGCATCCTTGGACAAAGGGAATAGGTGACGTTTCGGGGCGAGACCCTACCTCAGACAGGAGAAAGCTGTCGCTGAATCTAGAGACGTTGGTTTTCACACTTCTGTACCTGACGGGAGAGGTGAGAAGAGGGAGTGTCCGGGGTGATTATGCTGGTGGCCTTGCCGAGGCAGCGTGAAGTGTAGATGGAGTCTAAAGTCTTAACGATCACAGGATACAGTGGGCCTCTTGGATAAGAAGGACCTGACCTATGGAAATCCGACTTTACACAGATGTTCCCGTGCACTTTAAACGCATTTTTTAAGTTAATAACAGTAAAATTCATACGTTTTATAGTATTCTCTAGTGACTGGATTAATTTGTTTCCACTAGTTTAACTATCGTTAGTGTTCGGGTCATTATTCAATGAAATTAAAGAATTATAACAAGTGTATGTAGAGCAATATAATATGGGGAGCTGTAGAATATGGATGCTTTTGACATGGAGAAATTGGACTACTTTCAGAAACTGAACCCGGGGAATTCACTGCCACAAACCGAGTCAATGGATATTGACAGATTCTTGGGCACAAAAAGCTAGAATAAATCAGCGGGTCAGGCAGCATCTCTGGAGAAAAGGAATAGGTGACGTTTCAGGTCGTGGCCCTCCTTCAGACTGAGAGTCAGGGGCAGGGGAAACAAGAGATATTGACGGTGATATTGAGAGATATAGAACAAATGAATGATAGACATGCAAAAGAAGTAGCGGTGAGGCCATTGCTAGCTGTGGATCTAGGTGAAAACGAGTTACAGACAATGAGATTCAACAGGACCACTGAAATTAATACGAAGGTAGACAAAAATGCTGGAGAAACTCAGCGGGTGCAGCAGCATCTATGGAGCGAAGGAAATAGGCAACGTTTCAGGCCAAAACCCTTTGAAATTAATACGACTTGGGTGGGGGAGGGACGAGAGAGAGGGGGTGCAAGGGTTCCTGGAAGTTAGAGAAATCAATACTCATACCGCTGGGTTGTAGGCTGCCCAAGTGAAATATGAGGAGCTGTTCACCAAAGTCAAAGGTAATGTATATATCCTCTTACAATCGCTTTGAATGAAAGGCAACTGAGGTTCCACAGAGATTGCTTTTTGAATCACCCCCCATTTGTCAGTCGCGGCCCAGTCTGTGCAATAATTACTTTAGTATTTACTGGACCTTTGTGTGGAGTTGCAAATTGATTTGCAACCGTGCAGCTGAGAATAATAGGTGTGAATATGCTGCAGGTTTTGTGCAACGCTGTACATTTGAATGTCCTGTTTGCACAGCTGGGTAAATGCAGACAGGGGGGTGGTGATGGCAGGGGAGGGAGGATGCGGGAAGGGAAGGGTAAGTAAGGGTGCAGAGATGAACCAAGCTACAAGATTTAATGTTTAAGAAGGAACTGCAGATGCTGGAAAATAAAAGGTGGACAAAAAAGCTGGAGAAACTCAGCGGGTACAGCAGCATCTATGGAGCGAAGGAAATAGGCAACGTTTCGTGCCGAAACCCTTCTTCAGACAGACAGAAGGGGAGGAGGCCCATGGAGGGGGCCCTCTCTGTCCTGGGCCTCCTCCATGGCCAGAGTGAGCACCACCGGAAATTGGAGGAGCAGCACCTCATATTCCGCTTGGGCAGTCTGCACCCTAGCGGCATGAACATTGACTCCTCCAATTTCCGGTAGCCCTTGCTGTCTCCTCCTCTTCTCAGCTCTCCCTCAGCCCACGGGCTCCTCCTCTTCCTTTCTCCTTTCTTCTCCCCATTGAATGGCGGTGCTGGCTCGAAGGGCTGAATGGCCTACTCCTGCACCTATTGTCTATTGTCTGTCACAGATAGTGCCCGTCAGAGGAGATGTTGAACAGTGTCCACATCTGCGCCACTAATTGGAAGTAGACGCCAGCCATGTCGAGGAGCAGGGACCAAAGTTCCCTGTTTCCCAGAGTCAACGTTTAAACATCAACCAATTCACCGTTGGGTCTTTCACCTCAGCATTGCTTGTGGGAGCTACCTGTGCACAAATTGGCTCCTACATTGCACATATTCTGCTTTGATGGCTATATAATGGCCCCTGAAGTTGGACCCTGCATTGTACGAGCTGCTACAGACATTTACGCACGTCTTTTGAAATGGCACTGGGAGACCTCTCTGTAATTTTCCAATCCGACTTCCTGCTATAAAGAAGGTGGACAAAAGTGATGGATAAACTCAACGGGTGAGGCAGCATCTATAGAGCGAAGGAAATAGGTGACGTTACGGGTCTAGACCCTCTCTTCAGACTTTCAGACCCAATCCAGCCTGTCTCAAACAGTCTGAGGAAGGGTCTCGACCCGGAACGTCACCCATTCCTTCTCCCCAGAGATGCTGCCTGTCCCGCTGAGTTACTGCAGGTTTTTTGTGTCTCTCTTCTGGCTGAAACATCATAGAAACATAGAAATTAGGTGCAGGGGTAGGCCATTCGGCCCTTCGAGCCTGCACCGCCATTCAATATGATCATGGCTGATCATCCAACTCGGTATCCCGTACCTGCCTTCTCTCCATACCCTCTGATCCCCTTAGCCACAAGGGCCACATCTAACTCCCTCTTAAATATAACCAATGAACTGGCCTCGACTACCCTCTGTGGCAGAGAGTTCCAGAGATTCACCACTCTCTGTGTGAAAAAAGTTCTTCTCATCTCAGTTTTAAAGGATTTCCCCCTTATCCTTTAGCTGTGACCCCTTGTCCTGGACTTCCCCAACATCGGGAACAATCTTCCTGCATCTAGCCTGTCCAACCCCTTAGGAATTTTGTAAGTTTCTATAAGATCCCCCCTCAGTCTCCTAAATTCTAGAGAGTATAAACCAAGTCTATCCAGTCTTTCTTCATAAGACAGTCCTGACATCACAGGAATCAGTCTGGTGAACCTTCTCTGCACTCCCTCTATGGCAAGAATGTCCTTCCTCAGATTTGGAGACCAAAACTGTACGCAATACTCCAGGTGTCGTCTCACCAAGACCCTGTACAACTGGCCCCTGGAAACATCATCTGGAGTCCCCCGCTGAGACGAGGGAGAACCAGTGGGAAGACAACTCAGTGGGTGAAGTAGAAGGGTCTCGACCCGAAACATCACCTATTTCCTTCGTTCCATAGATGCTGCCTCACCCGCTGAGTCTCTCCAGCATTTTTATCTCCCATCGATTTTTCCAGCATCTGCAGTTCTTTCTTAAACCCTTGCTACAAAGAGTTTATTTGTGGCCGTCCATCCAGTCAAGAGGGGGTCTGCTCAGCGTCAGCAGACACCTTAAGGTGATTTATTTATGTATGCAAAAGGTTGCTGAAATTACAGGAATAAAAGCAAGCAAAAAAAAAAACTCTCACACTATAAATTCATTCAATCATATTGATTTAGGTTTTAGTACGGTCCAAAAGCTGGTGTGTGAATTCTGTTTGTCCGTGTTGTACACCAGACTCTGTGGCAGACAGCACAGTAAACCTCTGTTTCACGGGGATGGTGATAAGGAACAAAGTTCAGGCAATTTTTTTTTTTGATTCCCTCTTTATTTGGTGGTGGTAAGTTGACGAGAACTGGGATGGTCTGATTTCTCCCCTGTAACAACTATTTGTGTTGCTACTGACCGGGTCAGCTGATCACTTTAACACAATGGTAAACTAAAAACGGTTTCTAAATCCGCGGTGTTTTGTTGAGGGGGCCTGCCCCTAAATTCCATCAAGATTTATCCGAGGGAGTCAGGTTATCATTTCCCAGGAGTTGCTGCCTCACATCGCCAGAGACCCCAGTTCGATCCTGACCTCGGGTGTTGGCTGCACAGATGTTCTCCCCGTGACCACGTGGGTTTTCTCCGGGTGCTCCGGTTTCCTCCCGCAATCCGGTTTTGTAGGTTAATTGGCTTCTGCAAATTGCTCCTAATGTGCAGATTGCATTAGTGGTATAACAGTACGGGCGATCGCTAGTCGGTGTGCACTCGGTGGGCCGAAGGGCCTGTTTCCATGCTGCATCTCCAAACCAAAACACAAGACGACTGGTAAACGGTATTAGCACAATGGGTACTAGATGGTCAGTGTGGACATGATGGGCCAAAGGGCAGTTTCTGTGCTGATCTCCTCCTTAACGCCTTGGAGCCAATACTTGATCCCCAATCAACACCTCATGACAACGTGGGTTTTTCTCCGGGTGCTCCGGTTTCCTCCAACACTCCAAAGACGTGCAGTTTTGTAGGTTAATTGGCTTCGGTAAAATTGTACATTGTCCCTGGTGTGTAAGATAGTGTTAGTGTAATAATAATAATAATAATGCATTTTATTCATGGGCGCCTTTCAGAACACTCAAGGACACCTTACAGTTAAAACAAGCAAATTATAAATATATAAATAAAATGAAACAAAAATAACATATCCATGAATTTGATAAGTAGCAGGGACAGCAATAATACATAATTCGGAGAGAGTGTGTCCCGACCGGCTGATCGCTGGTTGGCACGGACTCGATGGGCCGAAAGGCCTGTTTCCACACTGTATCTAAAGTCTAAAGTAAAGGAGACTAAACTCCAATTACATTAAAAGGTACTGTAACAATCCAGCCAACACATGAATGGCTAACACTCCAAGAATTAGTGTGTAACTTATAACAGATATCTTTTACTCCATTCTCTTTCTCTCCTGTCTCTATCTCTCTCTTACTCCTGTCTCTCTCACTCCCATCTCTCTTCCTCTCTCTCTCTTACCCCTCTCACTCACTCTCCTATCTTTCTCTCTCATTCTCTCTCCCCCCCCCCTCCCTTTCTCGTCAATTACAAACATACAAATCTAATACATAGAAACCTTTAATTACGTAACGGTTTGGAGGGAGTTTTCCCCTTTGTCTTGTGTTATATGGACCATGAGGTCATAAGGAATAGGAGTAGAATTAGGCCATTCGGCCCATCGAGTCTATTCCGCCATTCAATCATGGCTGATCATCTTCAAGTCCCATTTCCAGAGTCTTGGACACAACAAACCAGACTGAAGTTCCCGGTGTGCTACTGAAGTAGCCTTGCATTGTTGTGGCTCATAGAAACATAGAAAATAGATGCAGGAGTAGGCCAATCGGCCCTTCGAGCCATAAGATCATGGCTGATCATCCAAAATCAGTACCCCACTCCTGCTTTTTCCCCATATCCCTAGATTCCGTCAGCCCTAAGAGCTAAATTCCTTATGTTTGGCGTGAAATTAAACGCAAGGCCTTAATGTGTGCAAAAAAAAAAATCATTGCTGCTCTTTAAAAAAAACAAGAGGAAAAATCTTGTGGATAATTTATGCCCCGGCAGAGTTTGGTTGTGTTGATGGTGTTTAGGATTTTGATCTGAGCACGTTTCCTTGGTATAAACAGCCACTACAATTTAAAATTCCATCGAGATCTTCCAAAGCTGTCGAAATGGCAGTTTTGATCACCTTCACTGGAGCATCCAGTTTCTCACACCAGTCTAAATATTGAAGTATACCTTGGGGGGGGGGGAATCAAAAAAAATCTTGCCTGATCTTCAAGGGCCTGTCCCACTTACGTGTTTTTTTTTCGGGCGGGCGACTGGCCGGCACCCGTCATAGTTGCAGCAGGTTGCCGTAAAATTTTCAACATGTTGAAAACCCAGCGGTGACCAGCAAAAGGTACGAGTCTTTGGGCGACCTCTCACGACATGTCGCGGGGTGACTCCTGTATGGTCGTGAGTAATCGCGTATCGCAGGGTGACTCCTGTATGGTCGTGAGTATTCGCCCAAAGAGTCGTACCTTTTTCTGGTCACCGCTGGATTTTGAACACGTTGAAAACTTTCGGCAACCTGCTGCAACTATGACGGGTGCCGGCAAGTCGCCGAGAATAAACGTGTAAGTGGGACAGGCCCTTTTACCGTGGCTTTCGGTTCCTTTTGCACAGAGAGAAAAAAATATATAAAATCTGTACATGATATTTCCTGCAAAGGCCGTGTTCTCTATATTGTCTGTCAACTTTTTAAACAACTGAAATCTTTGTGAATAATGTAGATCTTCCAAGTGACTCAGCACTCCGCATTTAGAGATACAAAAATATTTTGTCATCTAGGAGGCCCTCGGTCCGATAATTTGATTTATATCTTTAAGGGAGAGATTCGATTCAGTTATTTTGCAATCCAAAGTTGGCTCTCAATTGGGCACTCGTGCTTCGAGGCGAAGACAGAATGAACCTCCTTTAAAAAAACATATATATATATTATATATATGTATAATGTATATATTTATAACGCATTATGTATGTCTTGTATTAAAGTAAAGAAAAATTGTGGAAGTTGTACGACCCTTTCTGGAGACGGGGGTTGAAAGGGTGCGTCTTGGTTCAAGGTTGTTGTGTCGTTCTGCACCTACACAAATAAAACTAGAACATGGAGCAGTGGAGTACTACAGTAGGCCATTCGGCCCACAATGTCTGTGCCTAACACGAGGCCAAGACCAATTCTTACCTGCCCGTACTTAATCCATATCCCTCCATTCCCTGCGTATGCCTACCCAAAATACCACTGTCATATCTACCCCACCACCATCCCCGGCACATTTTGGGCGGCACGGTGGCGCAGCGGCAGAGTTACTGCCTCACAGCGCCAGAGACCCCGGTTCGATCCTGATGTCGGGTGCTGTCTGTACAGAGTTTGTACGTTCTCCCATTGTGACCTGCGTGGGTTTTCTCCGGGTGCTCCGGTTTCCTCCCACACTCCAAAGACTACAGGTTTGTGGATTCATTGGCTTCTGTAAATTGCTCCTAGAGCATAGACTAGAATTAATGTACGGGGTAATCTCTGGTTAGCGTGAAGCTGGTGGGCCGAAGTGCCTGCTTGGCTGCTTCTCTGCACCAGGGGGTCGGCAACCTACGGCCCACGGGCCGGATCCGGCCCCTAACCCGAAATCATCCGGCCCGCAGCGTAGGCGTGTTTATTTTCAGTTAGTTTTCGCGACCAGGAAACTGTAGCCAGTCCCGGGACAGGCCACCCGCTCACAGAATAGATGTGGATCTATCTATGAGGTGGCGCCATCTATCTGTGAACGGACAACGCCACCTCATAGATGTGGCCCCCCCATCCAATCACGGACATGGGTCCTGGCCCCTATTGAGAACAAGGTTGCCGACCCCTGCTCTAAACCAAACTAAACTAAACACACAGCAGCATGTTCATTGCACTCATCACCCTCTATGCAAGAAAAACCTGCCCTGCACCTCTCACCTTAAAGGGGCTGTCCCACTTGGGCGACCTAATTGGCGAGTGTAGAAGAGTTTGACAAAATGACATGTTGAAGACCTCCTTCGACTATGTTGAAGACCTCCTTCGACTATGTTGAAGACCTCCTTCGACTATGTTGAAGACCTCCTTCAACCTCTTTCGAATATGTTCAAGACTAGCTTTGACTAACTATGACTAACTACGACTAACTTCGGGAAAATTGGACACCGAACAGTGGAGAGTGAAGACAATCTCCTTCGATCTCCTTCATCTTCCCTTCGACTATGATGAAGACTATCTACGACCACCCTCGACTAACATGCCGACCAACTACGACTAAATCTACGAGTAAAAAAAGTAGCGATTTTTTCCATGGCGACCTTTTTTTACTCGCGGGCATTTTTTAACATATTGAAAAAAACCGCTGCGACCTAGCTGAGGCCTTGAGTACACGGAGACCACTCTCGAGCATGGAGGAGAGTTACGAAGACCTCCTACGACCTCGTGTCGACCATGCTGTGAGTATGAGTTGAGGGCAAACTCGCCAGAACTCGCGGATTAGGTCTCCCAAGTGGGACAGCCATGCCCACTAAAGCTATGCCCTCTAGTATTTGATTTTTCCTTCCTGGATTTTTCCATAGTTCCTGTCTATCCAGTCTTATGACTCCGATCATTTTATATACTTCGATCAGGAATCAGTGGGAGCAAGTTGACAAGCCCCCCAAAATGAATCAATCTTGTCTGCCTGCCTGCCTGCCGATACTATTTATCTCAGAAAGTTGCTGAGAAATTTCTATAATGCCTCCCCATCAGCCAAAAGTATTTTCACTCCACTTAAGAGAGACACTAAATGCTGGAGTAACTCAGCGGGACAGGCAGCATCTCTGGAGGGAAGGAATGGGTGACGGTTCAGGTCGAGGCCCTTCTTCAGACGGACTTGAACAAAGAGGGCTTGTCACCAAGTCAACTTTGGTTAGATGGCATCGACGATCGCAGTGTAAGCAGACCCCCCGATATGTTTTTCTACGAGCTGCAGGTAATGAGTTGCTTGCAGCCAGACTTTGTCAGAGAAGGAGTGGTGGTGTTTGTGTTATTCTCTCAAACAGCCCAGGAGTCATACAGCGTGGAAACAGGCCCTTCAGGCCCATTATTTCCATGCCGAACATCAGCTACCTATTTACATTAATCTTACATGCTCTCATTTTTTTGACCCCTCTGTCCTGGGTCTCCTCCATGGCCAGAGCGAGCAACACCGGAAATTGGAGGAACAGCAGCTCATATTCCGCTTGGGGAGTCTGCATCCTGGGGGCTTGAACATTGAATTCTCCCAATGTTGTTAGTCCTTGCTGTCTCCTCCCCTTCCTCAGCCCTCCTCCTGCTTTTTCCTTTCTTTGTCCTGCCCCCCCCCCCCCCCATCAGTGTGAAGAAGGGTTTCGACCTGAAACGTCGCCTATTTCCTTTGCTCCATAGATGCTGCTGCACCCGCTGAGTTTCTCCAGCATTTTTGTGTACCCTCATTTTTTATTAGCTTAGTTTAGAGACACAGCATGGAAACAGGCCCTTCAGCCCATTAAGTCCATGCCGGACATCAACATTTACATTAATCCTTGCATTAATCCCAATTTTAATTAGTTTAGTTAATAGATATAGTGTGGAAACACTGAGTCCGCGCTGATCAACGATCACCCATATCACATGTCTTGCATCCTATACATGAAGAGAAATTTACCAAAGCCAATGAAACAACAAATCGGCACGTCTTTGGAACAAGATCTAAAGGCATGATCGAACCCGGGACTCTGGCGGCGTGAGGCAGCAGCTCTCCCTGCTGCTATTATCTTTAGATGTTTTAGCAACCTCCACTCTAATCCTCTGTCAAGCTGATGAGATGCCTGCAGGATATTCTCCGCTAGGTTCTCCTCCCTGCTGCAGTTAATCCAGCCCGAATACCTACACACGCTACAGTACAGTCCACATAGGGCTTGTGCACGGATTATGACAGAGTCCCACTTTCATCTCTAACATCACTTTCACCTTCATACACAGTGAATGGTAGGGCTCTGGGGATTCGGATGAGAACATACATTAGCAAGTTTGCTGATGATACATAAGTGGGTGGTTTTGCAGATCGTGAAGATGGTTGTGAAACATTGCAGCAGCATCTTGATCGATGGCCTGCGGAATTGTGGATGGAATTTAATACAGAGCAATATGTTGTGTTGCATTTTGTGAAGTCTAACATAGGCAGGACCTACGCAGTGAATGGTAGGCCTCTGGGGAGTGTTGTAGAGCAGAGGGATCTAGTAGTGCAGGTGCATGGTTCCTTGAAGGTGGAGTAACAGGTAGATAGGGTGGTCAAACAGACTTTTGGCACATTGTCCTTCATCAATCAGAGTATCGAGTATTGAGTACAGAAGTTGTGAGGTCATGTTGCAGTTGTATAAGACGTTGGTGAGGCCGCATTTAGGGTATCGTGTTCAGTTCTGGGCACCATGTTACAGGAAATATGTTGAGCTGGAAATGATGCAGAGAAGAATTACGAGGATGTTGCCAGGACTCAGGGCTGTGAGCTCTAGGGAGAGGTTGAGCAGGCTAGGGCTATTTCTTGGAGCGCAGGAGAATGAGGTGTGATCTTATTGAGGTCTACAAAATCATGAGAGGAATAGATCGGGGAGTCTCTTTCCCAGAGATGGGGAAACAAGAACCAGAGTACATAGTTTTAAGATGAGGGGGGAGAGATTTATTAGGGATAATTGAGGGGTAACGCACATGCACTCGCACACGCACACACACTCGCACATGCACACATACACTCGCACACGCACACGCACACACACTCGCACATGCACACATGCACTCGCACACGCACACGCACTCGCAATGCACAAATGCACACATGCACGTAGAAACATGCGCGTGCACACGCACACACACACTCGCACACACACATGCACATACACACATCCACTCACACACACACGTGCACACACACACTCGCACACACACATGCACACACACACATCCACTCACACACACACGTGCACACACACGCTCGCACACACACAAATTCATTCACACACGTGCACACACATTCATTCACACACGTGCACACACACACACTCATTCACACACACACACACACACACACACACTCATTCACACACACACACACACACATTCACTCACTCACACACACACACACACAGACACACACATTCATTCACTCACACACACACACACACACTTGCACGCACATACACACACAGATATAAACGCAGGAATGCAGACATGACATGAGTTTAGAGGAACAGCAGGGAAACAGGCCCTTCGGCCCACCAAGTCTGCACCAACCAATGATCGCCTATACTCTTGTGGGGTGGGGGAAGGAAGTCCACAATATATGCCTTGAATGTGGGGTAACTATTGATTTGGGGGGGGGGGCAGGGGGTGGAAGATGCAGGATATTAGACATTGGCGAGCTGGAAGCATCGGGGTTTATTAAATATTGAGCTCTACTTGTGATATTGGAGTGACATCCTCCTTCGAGGATCAGCCACGCAGGAGAATGATTGTACCACCTTGAAGGCTTTATGAAGATGCGAGATGTGACTGTGTAATCTGCAGCGCGCAAGAGACAGACACAGTGAGCAGATGGAAGCGGAGTAGTTATGAATATATTTTGGCTATTCATAAACTCTAATTTGTTTTTGCAAGGAAGCTTGAAATAACTGTTGACCCTTCAAGACATAGATTCTGCTTGTTAAATTGAAAGCTGGCGGAACAAGTATAGGCAATATCTGAAGTGGATCTGCTGTATCCAGCATTTTTTAGGCTTAAAACAACATTTCAGAAGTAATTTCCTACTTGACAGGAGCATTATGTCTTTATGTTAATATTGTGTTGTGAATATTAAGATGTGAAATAGCCCTTTGGTCCTGCAGGGGATATTTACACACAGCACTATGTTGTATAAGAGTCCACTTCACGATACATCTTCCCTGTGAGTTGTGGCCATTTCAACCACTTGATATACACTGGCTCACAGAACGATCCCTTCCAGCAGTAGTTTTTTTTCCTGATGAGTCAGCGTGGCACAGCGGTAGAGTTGCTGCCTCACAGCACCAGAGGCCCGGGTTCGATCCTAACTACGGGTGCTGACTGTACGGAGTTTGCACGCTCTCTCCGCGACCCGCGTGGGTTTTCTCCAGGAGCTCCGGTTTCCCCCACACACACACACACACACTCCAGTCTCCACCCCAAAACGTCACCCATCCTTCTCTCCAGAGATGCTGCCTGTCCCGCTGAGTTGCTCCAGCATTTCAAGTCAAGTCAAGTCAAGTCAAGAGAGTCTATTGTCATGTCCCCCAGATAGGACAATGAAATTCTTGCTTTGCTTCAGCACAACAGAATATTGTAAGCAAAAATACAGGACAGATCAGTTTTTTAAGAATAAGGAGTAAGCCATTTAGAACGGAGACGAGGAAACACTTTTTCTCACAGAGAGTGGTGAGTCTGTGGAATTCTCTGCCTCAGAGGGCAGTGGAGGCCGGTTCTCTGGATGCTTTCTAGATTCAGATTCAGATTCAGATTCAACTTGAATTGTCATTGTCAGTGTACAGTACAGAGACAACAAAATTGTCTTAGATCTAGAGAGAGCTAGATAGGGCTCTTAAAAATAGCGGAGTCAGGGGATATGGGGAGAAGGCAGGAACGGGGTACTGATTGGGGATGATCAGCCATGATCACATTGAATGGCGGTGCTGGCTCGAAGGGCCGAATGGCCTACTCCTGCACCTATTGTCTATTTGTCTATTGTTTATTGTCTAATACAGTGGCAGTCTCAGGTTTGTGGGTGAATTGGCCCTAATGTGCAGGGAGTGGATGGGAAAATGGGATAAGGTAGAACTAGTTTGTGAACGGGTGATGAGTGGTCGGTGGGGACTCTGTGAGTCGTCGACCCTGTTTCAATGCTGTGCCTCTCAGCTACACTAGTCATCCATAGGAAAACCAGGAGGCCACTGAGAGAACACAAACCTGCACTGAAAGACACAAAAAGTCTGGAGTAATTCAGTGGGCCAGGCAGCATGTCCGGAGAAAAGGAATAGTTGACGTTTCGGGCCAAGACCCTTCTTGAGACTGAGAGTCAGGGGAAAGGGGAAACGAGAGATATGGACGATACTCATGAGAAATGAACGGATGATATGAGAAAAAGCAACTATGATCAAGGAAGTGTCGGGCACACGATTGGCGATTGTTGAGTGTGGATTAGGTGACAACGAGGATGCAGAGGAACTAAACAGCACGACAATGAAACTAGTATGGTGCTGGAGAAACCCGACGGGGTGCAGCAGCATCTATGGAGCGAAGGAAATAGGCAACGTTTCGGGCCGAAACCCTTCTTCAGACTGATGGAACTAGTATGATGACTAAGGTGGGGGAGGGGCGGAGAGACAGGGGATGCAAGAGTTATTTAAAGTTAGAGATATCAATACTCATACTGCTGGGTTGTTACCAAAGATAGAAGCAGAAAGCTGGAGTGACTCAGCGGGACAGGCGGCATCTCTGGAGAGGAGGAATGGGTGACGTTTCGGATCGAGACCCTTCTTCAGACTGAATCAGACAGCACCAGAGACCCGATCCTCAGACAGGGAGCTGCCTGTACAGAGTTTGCACGTTCTCCCCGTGGCCTGCGTGAGTTTTCTCCCAGATCTTCGATTTCCTCCCACACTCCAAAGACATGACAATAGACAATAGACAATAGATGCAGGAGTAGGCCATTCGGCCCTTCGAGCCAGCACCGCCATTCAATGGCTGATCATCCCCAATCAGTACCCCGTTCTCAGTACCTGCCTTCTCCCCATATCCCCTGACTCCATTATTTTTAAGAGCCCTATCTAGCTCTCTCTTGAAAGCATCCAGAGAACCGGCCTCCACCGCCCTCTGAGGCAGAGAATTCCACGAGAAGGTTTGTAGGTTCATTGGCTTGGTATAAATGTAAAGAAAATTGTCCCTAGTGGGTGTAGGATAGTGTTTATGTGCGGGGGGTCGCTGGTCGGTGTGGGCTCGCTGGGCTGTATATCGAAGCTAAGCTATAAAAAACGAATATTAACTCTGCATTCGGAGTTAGCGCAAAACACGTTTCAGGAGGAACAGAGTTTGTGAAGTTTGATGCGTGAACACAAACTCATCCCATCTCCTCGGTAATCTCAAGGCCATCACTTTCCCCATTAACGTGGAGTTATTGTAGCCAGACCTCAAACCCTCGCCATTAAACACACCCGCTGAGACAAAGCGAAATGAAGGCGTACATACAGGTCAGAACAGGTCTGCATTCACTCGTTAAGTCCTGCTTATTCCATCGGAGTTCTTACCAGTAATGAAAAAGACAAGTCAAATGATGTGAAATCAATAGGCTGGCCCGGACTCATTTTTTTTTTTTTTTTTTCCCAATTCTCTGGCATGAAATGACTGACTTCCCTTTATTGCGGATAAAAATCCGCTTTACAAAGGCGGTGAGCGGAACAAAAACTTAATTCATGAGTTTATCTCCAAGCACAAGATAACAAGTGCGGGTAGGTTAACACTGCGCCTCCAAGCTCGTGTTTATCATTTTAATATGGGAGGCTTTTCACAGCTTGGTTAAACGGTTATTCGAGCTTGGAGATAGACACAAAGTGCTGGAGTAGCTCAGCGGGTCAGGCAGCATCTCTGGAGGACATGGATAGGTGACGATTTGGGTCAAGACCGCTCTCCTGGAAGGGTGTTCAGGTTGTGGGCATTAGTGGCTCATACCTCCAGGGTCCTGACCCAAGACCTGGTGCTATGGTGAAAATGATCAATTGTCCCAAACGTGTAGGATTCACGATCACCCCGTACACTAGCACTATCGTATGCACTAGGGGACAATTTACTATTCACCGAAGCCAATTAACCTACAAACCTGCACGTCTTTGGGATGTGGGAGGAAACCGGAGCACCCAGAGAAAACCCACGCGGTCACGGGGAAATGGTACAAACTCCGTACGGACAGCACCCGTGGTCAGGATCGAACCTGGGTCTCTGGCGCTGTAAGGCAGCAACTCTACCGCTGCACCGCCGTGCCACCCATTCTTTAAGATATTGGCCTCAAGATTTAAAGCAAATCCTTGTTCATCGCTAAAGGAGCTCCATTAGATCATCTACCTCCATCTAGAAGATGACATTTCTAACTGCAGAGAATCCCCATTGAAAGCAATCCCAGTTCCCTATGAAGCAGAGGGAAGTGGTTTGGCCCATCCAGCCAAGGGTGGTGAATCTGTGGAATTCATTGCGGTGGTGGAGGCCAAGTCAATGGATATTATTAAGGCGGAGATAGACAGATTCTTGATTAGTGCGGGCGTCGGGGTTTACGGGGAGAAGGCAGGAGGATGGGGTTGTGAGGGAAAGAAAAATCAGCCATGATTAAATGGCGGAGTAGACTTGATGGGCCGAATGGCCTAATTCTGCCCCTGTAAGTTATGGATTTGTGAATTTGTGAAGTCATTGCCAGCTCCCAGCGGAGCTATTTCTATCCTTGTTCTCTCCAGGTCTGTGGAATGTACAAACTCTGTACAGGCAGCATCTGTGGTCAGGATCGAACCCGGGTCTTTAGCGCTGTAAGGCAGCGACTCTACCGCTGCGCCACCGTGCCGCCCGAAAGTGCGTTTCCCCCTTCCCCCATCTCTGGCATACATTGAGTGGGAGTCCTGGCTCATCCATCTGGTAGACAAAAGTGTTGGAGAAACTCAGCGGGTGCAGCAGCATCTATGGAGCGAAGGAAATAGGCGACGTTTCGGGCCGAAATCCTTCTTCATCCACCTGGTCATCTCACTCGCAAGGTGCCCGGTGAGGTATGGCAATAAATGGCCATAATGAGAACTAACTGAATGAATGAAATATGATTTTTTTTTCTCTGCCCGATTTGCATGTGAATGGTTTGTAGCCGGCTCTGTATAGAGCAGCTGACATACATGTAAATACCGAAGACTCATTTTAAAACGATACCCTCTCCAAGTGAGGGTTATGTATTGCAGCTTCGAAGCTGAAAGAAGATTGCTTTGATTCATCAAGTCTCTTCAGAATCATAAACGAGATCAGTAATCACATCATCTTTTCTACTGAGAACAAGCACTATTGATGTAAGTGTTGCACATAATCCGAGCCCTCTATTGCTTTAATCATTGTGCTTCCTCTATTCCGCACGCTCTTCACTCACGTCCTGACCCAGGCCTGTGCCGAGGGCTCGCAGTCCGCTTGTAACAATCATTTATCAAATGACTGAATCACCTCACAATGCGTTTCAACATTCCTGTTTCCCAGTATCTCAGGGACTCTCCGCAAATGTTGGAAAGAGTGTCATTATTGTCAATCTTCTCTTTCCAGTTTCCACTTCATTATGTGCGTGACATTAAAGATGCCGTTAGAAATATAGAACCGTAGAAAATAGGTGCAGGAGGAGGCCATTCGGCCCTCCCAGCCATTCAACATGGTGGCTCAGCACTTCAACTCCCCCTCCACTCCGTCTCTGACCTCTCTGTCCTGGGTCTCCTCCATGGCCACAGCGAGCAGCACCGGAAATTGGAGGAACAGCACCTCATATTCCGCTTGGGGAGTCTGCATCCTGGGGGCATGAACATTGAATTCTCCCAATTTTGTTAGTCCTTGCTGTCTCCTCCCCTTCCTCAGTCCCCTTGCTGTCTCCTCCCATCCCCCAGCCTTCGGGCTCCTCCTCCTTTTTCCTTTCTTGTCCCCGCCCACCCCCGCCTCCGATCAGTCTGAAGAAGGGTTTCGGCCCGAAACGTTGCCTATTTCCTTCGCTCCATAGATGCTGCTGCACCCGCTGAGTTTCTCCAGCTTTTTTGTGTAACCAACATGATCATGGCTTCTTCTTCTGGCGTATATATATTTGGCACCTGAAAAAAGGTGCCACATTATTGTACTTCTAATAAATAAAAAAATAAAAAAATAAAAAAACTTTAGTTACCAAGGAACTGGTTCAAGCAAGGAAGGATACAGAACGCTGGAGTAACTCAGCAGGTCACACTGCAGCTCTGGAGAACATGGATAGACTTTAGATTTTATAACCTCGTAGGGTTTTTAACGCATAACTATTGCGAAGTGGAACGTTTGTGCACAGTGGCAGTTCACAAACAATAATAAGACAGAGACCAGGTAATCTGATTTTAATTTGTTAGACTTTAGAGATACAGTGCGGAAACAGGCCCTTGTGCCCACCGAGTCCGCATCGACCAGTGATCGCCCCGTACACCAGCTCTATCCTATTATTACACACGCTAGGGACAATTTACAATGTCCAGAAGCCAATTAACCTACAAACCTGCACGTCTTTGGAGTGTGGAGAAAACCCACGCAGTCACAGGGAGAACGTACAGACTCCGTTCAGACAGCACCCGTAGTTAGGATAGAACCCAAGTCTCTGGCGCCGTGAGGCAGTAACTCGACCGCTGCGCCACAGTGACGTCCACAACAAACGTTGGCGACGTTTCGAGTTGGGCCTCTTCTTCAGAACATCATTAAAATGTTGGCCTTCTCACCTTCTCAGAAGAGGTGCCCTCCAGCTTTTGACATTTGAAATCCTGGGTTCTGCCTGTCTACTCTGATCAGGAGGAAACTGGAGCTCCCATGACAAGGCCCTAAATATCTACACAGACAGCAGCAGAGGTCAGGATTGAACCCAAGTTGCTGAAGTAGCTTCTATGATATGCGCGCTACTTGAGGTACATCATGAGAGGGATGTGAGAGGCGCTATAAGAATGCAAGTTGATAATCCTTCAGAAGTGAGATTACACGAAGCTCAAAGTCAGGATGAGAAAGAAGGGAATGACTCATCAAGGCCCACTGCAATCACTTCAGGATCCATCAGGGTTAATCTTTCAACATTTGGCAGATTGCTTGTATATTTAATCTCCTGTTTTATTTCCCTGCAGCCATTATTACTGGCAGCACCCAACACTTTAATTTACAAATATATACGGCTCGCGAGTCCGGTTGCCGTGGCGACCAAGACGACGCGAGAGGGTGGGTCAAGCATCCTGTCATCCACTTCATTTCATTCTTCCATTATCCTTCCCCGAGCACCCGTCAACATGAGGTGTCTGTTGCCGTTGGAGACATCACAAGCCTTGGTTTCTTGGCCAAAGGGAGCAAGATTGCTCCTAAAAATATGCCTTTTGCAAAATTAACCATCCGTAAGTTTTGGGATTTTTAGTTTTGGTTTCAGACATATACGGGCGCGGCACGGTGGGACCGCTGCCTCGCGGCGCCAGGGAACCATGTTCGATCCTGACTACCGGGTGCTGTCTGTACGGAGTTTGCACGATCTCCCTGTGACCACGTGGGTTTTCTCCAGGATCTCCGGTTTCCTCCCACACTCCAAAGACGTTTGCAGGTTTGTAGTTTATAAAAGGCCTGGTATCATTGTAAGTTGCCTCTAGTGTGTGTAGGATAGTGAAAGTGTGCTGGGAACGCTGTTTGTCGGGCCGAAGGGCCTGTCTCCTCTATCTCTAAACAATAGACAATAGACAATAGGTGCAGGAGTAGGCCATTCGGCTCTTCGAGCCAGCACCGCCACTCAATGTAATCATGGCTGATCATCCACAATCAGTATCCCGCTCCTGCCTTATCCCCATATCCCCTGACTCCGCTATCTTTATTTAACACTCTCCTGAAAGCATCCAGAGAATTGGCCTCCACTGCCTTCTGAGGCAGAGATAGTTGAGGGACCATCAAAACATTTGGACAGGTACATGGATAGGATACGTTTAGAGGGATATGGGCCAAATGCAGGCAGGTAGGACTAGTGTAGATGGGACATGTTGGTCGGGTTGAGCAAGTCACATGCAGGCTGAGTTGTTTAGTTTAGTTTAGAGATTCAGCGCGGAAACAGGCACTTCGGCCCACCGAGTCCGCGCCGACCAGCGATCCCCGCACACTAAACACTATCCTACACACACTGGGGCCAATTCACAATTTTACCGAAGCCAATTAACCTACATGCCTGTACGTCTTCGGAATGTGGGAGGAAATCGGAGATCCCGGAGAAGACTCAAGCGGGCAAGGGGAAGAACGTGCAAACTCCGTACAGACAGCGCCCATGGTCAGGATCGAACCCGGGACTCTGGTGCTGCAAGGCATAACTCTACCGCTGTGCCACCGTGCTGCCCCAAGTAGAACATGGCATCATGTTTGGCATGGACATTGTGGGCTGAAGGGCCTGTTCCTGTGATGCGCTGTTCTATATATTCTTTGGGGTTTACAAGATGTCTTTTCCACTACCAAAACCAAATTAAACAATGCAGTTTAATTCTCCCGAAGATGAAGGTAACACTTAACTCTTTGACCTCCAAGGTAAAGGGCCTGTCCCACTCTACGGGGTAATTCAAGAGTTCTCCTGAGTTTTCCACTGATTCGAACTCGGAGAATGTCCGTAGCGGGTCCGTAGGAGTTCGTGGATGTCCCGTAGCGGCTCGTACGAGTAACGGTAGGTGCTTGGGAAATCCGGTAAACTCGTGACTGTTTTTTCAACACTGTGAAAAATGTCCACGAGTTAAAAGAAATACTCGTGATGAAATAAATTGTTACTTTTTACTTGTACGAGCCGCTACGGGACATCCACAAACTCCTACGGACCCGCTACGGACATTCTCCGAGTTCGAGTCAGGGGAAAACTCGGGAGAACTCGTGAATTACCTCGTACAGTGGGACAGGGGCTTAAGGATAAAAAATGTGGGGGGGGGGATTTTGTCATCCGGATGCCAACTTCATTGGGAGGCCCGTTGAGACTTTAGTGGTGCGTGTACACAAAGACGAGAAGTATCGTAAGCGAAAAGGTGTCACAAATACGGAGAGATTCTGATGAAATAATTCTATCCTACCTACTGAGATTTCAGGTTCCCATGCTGTGAGACCCCAAAGAAACCTTTGCCACATCATTCGGAGAATTCGTATGAATATTTAGTCTGGTTTGCTTTAGAGTTACATCACAAAGAAACAGGCCCTTCGGCCCATCAAGTACCCGCCGACCAGCGGTCCACACACACTAACACCATCCTACACACAGAATTAGAGGATGTTCTTTTAGGAAGGAGATGAGGAGAGATTTCTTGAGTCAGAGGGTGGTGAATCTGTGTAATTATTTGCCACAGAAAGCTGCAGAGGCCAAGTCAGCAGATATTTTTAAGGCAGAGATAAATGTAGATAGATTTTTGATTAGTGCTGGTGTCGGAGGTTACGGGGAGAAGGTAGGAGAATGGGGTTAGGAGGGAGAGATAAATCAGCCATGATTGAATAGCAGAGTAGACTTGATGGGCCGAACGGCCTAAATATACTCCTATCACTTATGACGTTATCACACACTTGGGACAATTTTACATTTATAACAAAGCCAATTAACCTCCCTCCCTGCACGTCTTTTTGGAGTGTGGGAGGAAACCGAAGATCTCAGAGAAAACCCATGCAGGTCACAGGGAGAACGTGCAAACTCCGTACAGACAGCACCCAAGGTCAGGATCGAACCCGAGTCTCAGATGTTGTGCGCCACTCTACCGTTGCGCCACTGTGCCACCTTTAGCTCAGCAATCTTCCATGGAATGGGCAATAAACGTGTGTGTGTGTCCCCTCCCCCCCCCCCCTCCCCCCCCCCCCCCCCCCCCCCCCCCCCCCCCCCCCCCCCCCCCCACCCCCCCCCCCCCCCCCCCTCCCCCCCCCCCCCCCCCCCCCCCAAGTCAGCAATCCTCACAAGACATGAAAGATACACAAATAACAGAAACACAAGATGGTTCTCGCCCTACAATCCACGTCATTCGAGTTCTGGATGGCTACCTCAAGCCTATTTATTTGTTTGTTGTGTCTAGGTAGCTTGACTCTGCTTCCACGGCTCATTAAGTTTTATTGCTACAAGTTCATAGATTCCCAGCCACGCAACAAGGAACCAGTCTGAACCAATACGTGACGGCATATTCCCCATTTTAATGGGCTAATTGAGTTATTAAGCAAAGCACAAAGTGCTGGAGTAAAGGGCCTGCCCCACTTGGGCGTCATTTGCAGGTCACGCAGGTGGCGCGAGAAGATTTTGTGAATCCCCAAATCCTGGTGCGCCGCATGCGACTGCCTATGTCACCATGCACCATGCACCATGCACCACGCACCATGCACCATGCATCATGCACCATGCACCGTGCACCATGCACCATGCACCATGCACCATGCATCATGCACCATGCACCACGCACCATGCACCATGCACCATGCACCATGCACCATGCACCATGCACCATGCACCATGCATCATGCATCATGCACCATGCATCATGCACCATGCATCATGCACCATGCACCATGCATCATGCACCATGCATCATGCACCATGCACCATGCACCATGCACCATGCACCATGCACGCGTAATGCACTGCATGCGTCGTTACGCATAAATGACGCGCAAATGACACCCAAGTGGCCCTTAACTCAACGGTTCAGGCAGCATCTGTGGAGGGAATGGATGGCAGATGAACCGCTGAGTTACTCCAGCACTTTGTGCCTGCATCTGCAGTTCCTTACGTCTCCTTCGTAAGGAGTCTTTAAAGGGAATGACATTATCATTGTGTTCTGCAATGTGCAAATGGGCCGACACAGTGTCTTTGGCACAGTCTTAGTGGTGTTTGCAAGCAGGCAGATGGGACTAGGTTAGATTGGGTATCTTGGTCGGCATGGACGGGTTGGGCCGAAAAGTCTCATTTTTAGTTTTGTTTAGTTTAGAAGTACAGCACGGAAACAGGCCCTTCGGCCCACTGAGTCCGTGCCGACCAACGTTTCCCCATACACTAACGCTATCCTACACAAGCCATTTTAACCTACAAACCTTTAGGTCTCTGGAACTGGAATGAAACAGGAGCACCTGGAGAAAACCCACGTGGGCCACGGGGAGAATGTACAAACTCCGCACTGCCGGCACCCGTAGTCAGGATCGAACCCGGGTCTCTGGCGCTGTGAGGCAGCAACTCTACCGCTGCGCCTCCTTCCTGTGACTGCGTTACCGACAGAGCCAACCTTGGCTGCAGCAGAGGGCATGCACTTTCTGCATTGGTCTTCCTGCAGCCACTGTGTGTTCCTGGGCACAACAGTGACACCTACTGTTGGTTCTCCATAGTGCTGCCTCAAGAACGAAAGCAGTATCCATCCTCTCACTAGCCAAACACAATTCGGAGCCAGGAACTGGAGATGCCAGCTTACAAAGAAAAAAGTTGTAATGTGCTGGAGTAACTCAAGGGGCATCTCTCACCAACTTCTACAGATGAGCGTTAGGAAGCATTTTACCGGGATGCACCACAGTCTGGTTCGGGAACAGCTCCATGCAAGACCGCAAGAAATTGCAGAGAATTAATTGCAGATGTAGCCCAGACCATCACGCAAACCAGCCTCCCTTCCATTGACTCAATCTACACCTCACGCTGCCTCGGCAAGGCCAGCAGCATCATCAAGGACCAGTCTCACCTTGGACATTTCGCTGTCTCCTTGCATTTCGCTGTCACCTTGCATTTCGTTGTCTCTGTGCTGTACACTGACAATGACAATTAAAATTGAATCTGAATCTGAAAATTGAATCTGACATTCCCTCTTCTCCCATCGGGCAAGAGGTACAGAAGTGCAAAAACGCACACCTCCAGATTCAGGTCTGATGAAGGGTTTCGGCCTGAAACGTCGCCTATTTCCTTTGCTCCATAGATGTTGCTGCACCCGCTGAGTTTCTCCAGCACTTTTGTCTACCTTCATGGACAGCTTCTTCCCAGCTATTATCAGGCAACTGAACCATCCTATCACCAACTAGACAGCGGTCCTGACCAAACATCTACCTCATTAAAGACCCTCACACTATCTTTAATCGGACTTTCCTGGACTTTATCTTGCACTAAACATTATTTCCATTATCCTGTATCTATACGCTGTGGATGGCTTGATTGTAATCATGTATTGTCTTTCCACTGACTGGATAGCACGCAACAAACAAGCTTTTCACTGTACCTCGGTACACATGACCACAATAAACTAATCTCAGCTAAACTCTGAATAACAATTTCTTTGTAGGTCAATTGGCTTCTGAGGATGGTGAATTGTTGGAATTCATTGCCACAGATGGCAGTGGAGGCCAAGTCAAAGGATTTTTTAAGGTGAAGATTGACTGAGTCTTGATTAGTACGGGTGTCTGAGGTTGTGGGGAGAAGGCAGGAGAATGGGGTTAGGAGGGAGAGATAGATCAGCCATGATTGAATGGCGGAGTAGGCTTGATGATCCACTAGCCTAATTCTGCTCCTATCTGATCTGAACCAAGGAACTGCAAGTGCTGGTTTACAAAAAAAAGGCACAAAGAAACGAGGAACTGCAGAATCTGGTCACCTATCCACGTTCTCCAGGAACGCTTCCTGACGCCCTGAGTTACTCCAGCACTGCAGCTGCTTATTCAGCCCAGCTTCCCTCTTCCGATTCTGGGACTGCAAGTGTCACCTTAAAAATCAAACCCAGTCCACACTAGTAGAACATAGAATGTATACTGGTAGCGTGGCCGAGCGGTCTAAGGCGCTGGATTAAGGCTACAGTCTCTTTGCAGGGCGTGGGTTCGAATCCCACCGCTGCCATCATCTGGGACGGCACGGTGGTGCAGCGGCTGCTTTACGGCAAATGCAACGCCTGAGACCCTGGCTCGATCCCGACTGCGGGTGCTGTCTGTACGGAGTTCATACGCTCTCCCCGTGACCTGCGCGGGTTTTCTCCGAGATCTTCGGTTTCCTCCCACACTCCAAAGACGTGCAGGCTTGTAGGATGTAAAAAAATGTCCCTAGTGTGTTGTGGGTGTAGGATAGTGTTCATGTGCGGGGATCGTTGGTCGGTGTGGGCCTGGTGGACCGAAGGCCCTGTTTCCGCGCTGTAACTTTAAATTAAACTAAACTAAACAGTGGAGCGCAGGGACAGGCCCTTCGGCCCATTAAGATCTGTGCTGACCAACTTATCCCATCTGCCTGCACATAGTCAGTATCCTGCCTGTCGATGTACACTACAGTGTCACTGGGGTAGTACTGAGGGAGTGCTGCTCTGCCAGAGTCCCACCACTGTAATCAGGCTGGCCATCCACGAGTTAGACATTCTTGCTATTGAGGGAGTGCAGCGTAGGTTTACAAGGTTAATTCCCGGGATGGTGGGACTGTCATATTCTGAGAGAATGGAGCAGCTGGGCTTGTACACTCCGGAATTAAGAAGGATGTGAGGGGATCTCATTGAAACATATCAGATTATTAAGGGTTTGGACACGCTAGAGGCAGGAAACATGTTCCTGATGTTGGGGGAGTCCAGAACCAGGGGCCACACAGTTTTAAGAATAAGGGGTAAGCCATTTAGAACGGAGACGAGGAAACACTTTTTCTCACAGAGAGTGGTGAGTCTGTGGAATTCTCTGCCTCAGAGGGCGGTGGAGGCCGGTTCTCTGGATACTTTCAAGAGAGAGCTAGATAGGGCTCTTAAAGATAGCGGAGTCAGGGGATATGGGGAGAAGGCAGGAGCGGGGTACTGATTGGGGATGATCAGCCATGATCACATTGAATGGCGGTGCTGGCCTACTCCTGCACCTATTGTCTATTGTAAGGATTGGAACATAGTTATTTGGAGATTTAGTGTGTGAATAATGTATTGATTTTGTAATATGGTGGTGGGTGCATCACCACGGTTTTGTTTGTCTCGTGATAGTAATTAAATACATTATTTTTGATACAACAAAAAACTGTAATCAGGTTTCTTTCCTTCACCAGAACAAACTTCAAACTCTTAACCTATTAACATCTTATTTTAAAACTGCTCACAACTGAGGCTGAAATGTGAATCGAAGGGATGTTGTTTTAGTCCCTTGTTGAAGTTCAAGTGAAAATAGCTATTTATATTAAAATTGACTTTCTTTCCCGGTCTGCAACGATAAGCGGAGTTCTGAGTGGCATTTAATAAGTTAGTTGTAAAAATTCATCATTTATTTAGAAGCTAATAAACCGGCGATTTAACAATCTCAGCCCGTGTCTTTGCTCGATGTTCTGGAGGCATGTGCAGAATGGCGAATGCAGAGTTCCACTTGGGAGCTCTGTGTGAGTCGGCTGATGGGACCCTGCTTTCCTCCGTGTTTGAGATGTAGCGTTCGGTAGAATAAATGAAATGCTGGTGATTGGGGGAATGGTGGAATTAGCTTCCAGTGGAAGTGGTGGAGGCAGGTTCGTTGGTATCATTTAAAAATAAATTGGATAGGCATTCGGAT
>NC_073413.1:4834607-5002107 GCF_028641065.1 Leucoraja erinaceus | reverse complement strand
TTGAAATTATCCAGTGAACCGGCCTCCACCGCCCTCTGAGGCAGAGAATTCCACAGACTCACCACTCTCTGTGTGAGGAAACAGGCTACTGAGTTGGATGATCGGCCGTGATCATGTATCGTTAGCTTTTAGAAATGTTTGAATGCTGCACTGACTGGCTGACATTTTTAAATTTTGTTGTACATGGTTCATGTTACAATGACAATAAAGAAACTATTCTATTCTATGATCCTATTGAATGGCGGTGCAGGCTCGAAGGGCCGAATGGCCTACTCCTGCACCTATTTTCTACGTTTCCAAAAGTGTTCCCTCGTCTCCGTTCTAAATGGCTCACCCCTTATTCTTGTAACAGTTTAGCAGTCTGAGTGTGGAAGCCCACAACGATGAGAAGGGGGTGTGTGTGTGTGTGCGCGTGTGTGTGTGAGTGCCCACAGACTGCCACAGGTGTCAGTGATGGATGGCGTGTAATGGGAACGGAATTCAGCTCCACCTTGCGAGTGAGGCATCACTCAGTGCCCTGGGAACGGTGATGCTAATCGGCCATAGGTATTCGGGGAGCGGGATTTAGTTCCAGCTTCCGTACTAAGCACAAAACTGCACATTGTCCGGAGCAGTGAGTGTGGGGGTGGGGGGGTAGAGAATGGTGGCGTAGGGGAGAGGGGAAAGGTAAAACTGTGGAAGCCGGGCGAGCGGGCTGCTTGGAAGGCTAATAAAGTCCTGTGGAATGAAGGGCTGGCGGAGAGCATGCTGGGTAATAGGCCTTCGAACAATCGGCCAGTGTGAGCGGGCGATTGTGCGCTGACAATGAACAATGAGGGACTGTGGTCAGAGCCAGGCCCCAGACAACCCTTCCCCCCCCCCCCCCCCCCCCCCCCCCCCCCCTCTCTCACCAGCACAGGGTCGCTTTAATCACCCGTTGCAAAGGTCGCCAGGTCCCTGTGTCACCCTAATTGAAATACTCGGCTCATGAAAGGTTTTGCGAGGACGATTTCTCCCTTGTTTTATTACTGAGATCTGTTGACAAGTTTTTAATTAAAATCTTGGTAATGAAACCAATTAACTCGGGCGGTGGGGGGGAGTGGGGAATGGGTGAAGGGGGAGATGTCGGCAGCTGAATTAGTGATTGTTGTAAAAGTAAGATGTTTGAAAATATCATTAGAGAGTTTAAATAAGAATCCTAGCGATAATCAGTTCAATGACCTCAAGATGTACCACGCCTCAATTTAGATGATTAACAATAATAAGGCATAGATTTAGCAATGAAAAGCCTTGTCGTTTGAAGGCTATCGGGCAAATGATTTGAGACTGATGTAAGGAGATAGTATAGGTTTGGACAAAGAGATTTAAGGGTGGCACAGTGGGGCAGTGCTGGAGTTACAGCCTTATGTGCACGGACTGGCTTCCTCAGCCTCAGCAGACTGCGGCGGCACAAAGGCAGGAAGTGTTGGAAGAACTCAGCAGGTCCGTCTGCACCAGCGGAAAGAGAAACCACAGAAGGTAGTTGAGGCCACAGTTCATTGGCTATATTTAAGAGGGAGTTAGATGTGGCCCTTGTGGCGAAAGGGATCAGGGGGTATGGAGAGAAGGCAGGTACAGGATACTGAGTTGGATGATCCACCATGATCATATTGAATGGTGGTGCAGGCTCGAAGGGCCGAATGGCCTCCTCCTGCACCTATTTTCTATGTTTCTATGTTTCTATAGCACAAGAGACCCGAATTCGGGCGCTGTATGTATGGAGCATTCTCCCTGTGACCTTGTGGGTTTTCTCCGGGTGCTCCGGTTTCCTCCCACACTACAAAGACGTGCAGGTTTGTGGGTTACTCGGCTTGGGTAACTTGCAAAAAAATGTCCTTGGTTTGATGTGCAGGAAGGAACTACAGATGCTGGTTTACACCAGATAGACGCAAAATCCTGCGGTAACTCATCGGGACAGGCAGCATCTCTGGATGGAAGGAATTGGTGACGTTTCGGGTTGAGACCCTTCTGATTAGCAACCTGATCGTTGGTAGGCGTGGACTCGGTGGGCCGAAGGGCCTGTTTCTCAGAAGTCGAAAGGAGCGTAGTAAGGGAGGCCGAACAATTCCGATGAAGGGTGTCCCACCTGGAATGTTAACCCCGTTTCTCTTTCCGCTGGTGCAGCCTGACCTGCTGAGTTCTTCCAACACTTCCTGCCTTTGTGCCGCCGCAGTCTGCTGAGGCTGAGGAAGCCAGTCCGTGCACAGGGTTTAACCAGGGTTTGTATGTACACAGCATGTACCCCGATGTACGCAGAGGCACACAGAATGAACACAGGCCTCAAGACCAAATTTAGCCAGCGCTGTGCCTTGCTGTAAATTTATTTTTAATCCCACAAGTAATATTCCATGGGAACCCTGTTTTATGTTCTTGGCCGTTTTATTGAATTGTACACAAGGAGATCTCTAACACAGAAACAAAAACAGCATCAGAACGGGACGATTAGCAGCATCAAATTTAATTGCTGCTACCCCTCTCGCCCACTCTATTCTAATTTGTGCACATGTCCACCCCCTGCAATCACCTTACATTCGCTTGTTTCCTCTATCATTGCCACTTTTTTGCATGTCTTTCATTCATTGTTCTTTATCTCTCCACATTACCGTTTCCCTTCTCCCCAAACCAGACTGAAGAAGGGTCTCGTCTCGGCCCGTTCCTTCTCCCCAGAGATGCTGCCTGCCCCCCGCTGCGTTTACTCCAGTTTTTTGTGTCTATCTTCGGTTTAGACCAGCATCTTGCAGTTCCTTCTTGCACGGTTCATCAAGAAGAGCTGCCCTGGGAGAGTTCTGACTTGACGTAAAACAAGGGTTTAGTCTTACACTGCGGTACCTGCATCTTTGCTGACAGTCCCTAATTTATCTGTGCCTGACCCCCTCTGCCCCAGATAACAATTTAATTGTCTTCCTCCCGTCCCACGTCGCCTGATCTGTGGCTGACATGAGTCGCTGCACAGTCGGGAAGCCACACGATGTCCCGGTGAGAGCCAGGGGTGTAAAATGTGCTTCTGCCCTGACCTCCACTGTGTTAATTAGCCAGGGGTTAATCAGAATAGTCTAGTTGATGTCAAGTGGCTTTGCTCTTTTGTTCGTGGGTTTAAGAGTCCTTTTAACGCTAGCCCCTGACAACGAGTATATCCATCATTTTTAAGAGTCCTGTTGCCAGCTAACATCCAACGTTGTGGCTGCACTAAAATTGTGGGCCGTCGACATTTCACCTCACGTACAGCATGGAACTGCAGACGCAGGTTCACACTGAAGATAGACACAAAATGCTGCAGACCTAAAAACGTCACCCATTCATCCTCTCCAGAGTTGCTGCATCCTCTCCAGAGATGCTGCCTGTCCCGCTGAGTTACTCCACAGCGCGTTTTGTGTCTATTTAAAGCATTGATTCACTGGGCAAAAATTAAAAAAGCCATTTGGCCCATCTTTCTTGTACTGCCCCGTTCAAGCATTCCTCTGATCTTTCCCTCGCCCTTCAGGATGTTTCAGTCTGACAGAAAGATATTTGGGATCGAGATAAAAAAGACTTTCAATTCTAAAGCTTCTTTCATTGTCCCAACATTCCTAAAGTGCCCTGTGACTAATGCAATTCCCTTTGAAGTGCAGTCACTGCATAGTGGGAAGTGTGGCAGCCGATTTGTACACAGCAAGGTCCCAGATGTTTTTCTAATGGCCTGTCAGTTTTTTTTCATCTCTGGTGAAGTTTTTTTTTTTTTAATTTACTTTTTTATTAGAATCAGTGTACAAAAGTATAAACCGCAGCATATGACATAATACATTTATTGTACAGCTTCCATTTTAATTTTAACAAAGATGAAAGATAAAAAGAGAGAACGAGCAAGAAAGAAAATGAAAGAGAGAGTGAATGTGTAAGAATAGAACCCCCTAAACTACCAAATGAGTCAAAGAGTGAGTAACTTATGAAGAAAGACTGGATATACTTGGTTTATACTCTCTAGAATTTAGGAGATTGAGAGGGGATCTTATAGAAACTTACAAAATTCTTAAGGGGTTGGACAGGCTAGATGCAGGAAGATTGTTCCCGATGTTGGGGAAGTCCAGGACAAGGGGTCACAGCTTAAGGATAAGGGGGAAATCCTTTAAAACCGAGATGAGGGGAACTTTTTTCACACAGAGAGTGGTGGATCTCTGGAACTCTCTGCCACCGAGGGTAGTTGAGGCCAGTTCATTGGCTATATTTAAGAGGGAGTTAGATGTGGCCCTTGTGGCCAAGGGGACCAGGGGGTATGGAGAGAAGGCAGGTACGGGATACTGAGTTGGATGATCAGCCATGATCATATTGAATGGCGGTGCAGGCTCGAAGGGCTGAATGACCTACTCCTGCACCTAATTTCTATGTTTCTATGTTTCTATGTATCTATGTAAGTAAAAATAAAAAGACAAAAACGAAAAAAAAAAAAAGTGTTGATATACATAGAAACATAGAAAACAGGTGCAGGAGGAGGCCATTCGGCCCTTTTAGCCTGCACCGCCATTCAATGTGATCATCCAACTCAGTATCCCGTACCTGCCTTCTCTCCACGCAGTCACGGGGAGAATGTACTGTACAACTCCGTACAGACAGCACCCGCAGTCAGGATCGAACTCAGGTCTCTGGTACTGTGAGGCAGCGACTCTACCGCTGCGCCACCGTTCCACCCTACTTCCGCCCTCGAGGGTAGCGGGCCAAAGTGTTTACTTCCATCTCTCTATGACTTTGTTACCCTCTATGACACGTATCTCCTCAAATGGGTGGCCACCAGATCTGTAACAGTGCCCCCTAGTGCTGGATCCAACATAGGAGGGACACATCCTCCGAGCACTTACCTTGAGAAACCTGTTCACAATCTCAATGTTTCAATCAGATTAACATTTGGCCCTCTTAATATTATCCAAAGTAGGCTCAAGCTGCTCAACCCGCCCTCATGTTAACCCTCTTCTCCCTAGAATCAACCTAGTGAATTGCCACCAATATGTATCCCCCTCCTTAGATAAGCAGACCAAAACTGTACTGAAGAGCATATGGGGAAGATGTATCAACTATTCAGACGTTCGTGCCTGCTTCGACTATCCTTGGTTGGGCACAAAATGCTGGAATAACTCAGCGGGATAGACAACATGCCTGGAGAGAAGGAAAGGGTGACATTTCAGGTCGAGACCCTCGTTCTGAAGAAGGGCCTCGACCCGAAACGTCGCCCATTCCTTCTCTCTAGAGATTCTGCCTGTCCCGCTGAGTTACTGCAGCACATTCTGTGTCTATCTTCAGTGTAAACCAGCATCTCCAGTTCCTTCCTACACATCCCGTCTGCCATCCTGGTGATCTTTCACATCGGTAAAGATAGCTGAGTCAGGGGATACGGGGAGAAGGCAGGAACGGGGTACTGATTGTGGATGATCAGCCGTGATCACATTGAATGGCGGTCGGTGCTGGCTCGAGTGGCCGAATGGCCTTCTCCTGCACCTCTTGTCTATTGTCTCTGGTGTCACAATCTTGCACTAACCCCATAACCCTTGACTACCTTGACGTCAAACAGTATCTCAAAGGATGTGGTCTCACCAATGCCCTGCACCTTGGTAGCAGGAACAAGTGCTTGCTTTCTTAACAAAGGCCTGGTGGATATAATGGGCCAAATGGCCTCCTGAGTTGTGATCGATACTATGATCCCACGCTCCATGTGCTGTAAAGAGTGTTAGTCATCCCAGCACAACGTCTTGGAGATGCGGACCTTTTATTCATGAGAGGCTCCAGGACAGCACAGCTGAGACCCTGAGGCACGGTGTTATCATGGGTGAACACAGCTGCATGCCCTCCATGGTTGAGCCCTGATTTGTTTGGCCGCTCATCAGGGAGGCGATTGTTATAGTGCTTACAGATACTCCCTTGTCTTAATGCTCCCAGTGATTTTAAGGCCGGAAGAATTGGCTCTCCCCAGGCTGGTACAAGGGGCTCAGTGGCACAGTCAGAGCATCTACCGTCGCTATGTGGGAATGGGGAAGATGAGAGAAGATGGGAGGACAGAATTAACTCGCTCCGTAGGCTGCATGGGTGGGAAGACCAATTTCAGCACTGCAGATAGACACAAAATGTCGGAGTAACTCAGCGGGACAGGCAGCATCTCTGGAGAGAGGGAATGGGCAACGGTTCGGGTCGAGACCCTTCTTCATCCCTTCTCTCCAGAGATGCTGCCTGTCCCGCTGAGCTTTTTGTGTCCAAACCAGCATCTGCGGTTCCTTCCTCCATATTTCAGCGCTGTAATGATTTTTATGTAACATCTTGGGCTGTGGCACAGTTCCCATTGAAACCTGAAGCACATACAATGCCAGAAGGAGGCGTAGGATAGTTGTAGCTGTAAGACACATTATGGAGACAGCACAAGAGTCCGCACTGACCATCTACAGCTTATTTACACTAATCCTATGTTAATCGCATTAGATTTTTTCCCCCACATTCTCATTAACTCCCCCCTCCTACAACAGTTTACACCATTCACCTACACCTACCTACAGCATCTTCTCAGGTAGACAAAAATGCTGGAGAAACTCAGCGGGTGAGCCAGCATCTATGGAGCGAAGGAATAGGTGACGTTTTGGGTCGAGACCCTCCTTCTCCATCATTTTTCTGCCTCTGATGCAAAACTGTTGATTTTTAAATGTGGCGAGACTTCTTCTTCTCATTTCCATCAGCCAGCGTTAATTTCGCCAGTTTTAGATATTTATTCCCAACATGTTTCAAAAATCCTCATCCGAGCCATGACTTGACCACGTTGGCAGTGCCACCTATTCTTTCGATGGGTGCCCATGAAACAATGCCCAGGCATGCCTCGTCCAAGATGGATGATCACCACTTTGACGCTGGTCACCTTCCCGACAAGTCGAGTTTATTGTCATCTTTGCGGAGGTACAGGTACTATGAAAAGCTTGCTTGCAGAAACATCACAAGCATGTAGCTTAGTTTAGTTTAGTTTAGAGATACAGCGCGGAAACAGGCCCTTTCTGCCCACCGAGTCCACGCCGACCAGCGATCCCTGCACACGAACACTATCCTACACACGCTAGGGACAATTTACAATTATATCAAAGCCAATTAACCTACAAGCCTGTCCGTCTTTGGAGTGTGGGAGGAAAACCGCAGATCCCGGAGAAAACCCTCTGCCCACCATGGACAATTTTAATATTTACCAAGACACTTAACCTACTTACCTGTACGTCTTTGGAGTGTTGGAGGAAACTGAAGATGAAGGGGATGATGGTGTTGAACGCTGAGATGTAGATAATGAACAGCAGCCTAATGTATGCATTGCTGTTAAGCAAACGGTCCCGAGCAGTCTGGAGAGACAAGGACATTGCATCTGTTGTTGACCTTGAGTGGCGATATGCTAATTGAAGCAGGTTCAACTCGTTTAATGAGGCAGGAGTTAATTCATGCCATAACCAAACTCTGGAAGCACTTTATTGCGATGGATACAACACTACCAGGCAGTAGTTATTGAGACTGGCCACCAATGTGCAATGCGGAATACATTGCCACGGAAGGCTGTGGAGGCCAAGTCAATGGATATTTTTAAGGCAGAGATAGGTAGATTCTTGGGTACACAAAATTGCTGGAGAAACTCAGCGGGTGCAGCAGCATCTATGGAATGAAGAAAATAGGCGACGTTTCGGGCCAAAACCCTTCTTCAGATAGATTCTTGATCAGTACGGGGGGTCAGGGGTTATGGGGAGAAGGCAGGAGAATGGGGTTCGGAGGGAGAGATAGATCAGCCATGATGGAATGGCGGAGTAGACTTGATGGGCCGAATGGCCAAATTCAATTCCTATTCCTTATGACTTTATGACCGTGCCCTTTTTGTCAAAAAGGACACGACCTTCATCCAATAATCCCTTCCACTTTGTATCATCTGGGGGTCGCATGGCAGAAGGTTCTCCAGATACAGCCATGGATCCAAAAGGTGTCATCGCTAGCAGCACTGTATCACATACATGATGTCACAAGACAAGCAGATCAAGTGTGGAACCATCGATCCAGATATGACCTCATATCCTGCCATGGCAACTGGGAAATTCAAGTTCAAATTAAGTAAACCTGATTTTTTTTTTTAAATGCTTGTTGTTGTATCAGAAAACATGAAACTACTGGATTGTGAGGTGGAAATTCATCTGGTGTCTTTGAGGAAGAAAATGCCCCATCGTTACATGGCCTCGCTGATCAGTGACCCCAAGTCCTACCAGTTCCTAAAGGGCCTGTCCCACTTGGGCGTTATTTGCGCGTCACGCAGATGGCGAGCGAAGATTTTGTACATCACAAAATCCTGGGGCGCCGCGCCCGACCACACGTCACTGCCTACGTCACCAAGCACCATGCGTGCGGCATGCATCGTGACGCGTAAACGATGTCACGTAAATGACGCCCAAGTGGGACTGGCCCTTTAACTGCCTCAATATCTCAATGCTAGAGAGACCGGCATTGGTGTGAAGAAGGGTCTCGACCCGAAACATCGCCTATTCCTTTCCTCCTACCCCGCTGAGTTACTCCAGCTCTTTGTGTCCATCTCCAGGCATTGGCAGTGATGGAGGAAGAGTCAGTGGCAGGTCTAACATGCAAAGGTCTAGCTGTGAGGTGGGTGCTCTGTCCGCATGATCCATGTAGCTGCGGTAACCTTGTCCCTGTCTGCTCTCCCTGCTCCTGTGGCTGCAACCCAGGAGAAATAGGTGGTTTGATAGAGTGATAGAGTGTGGAAACAGGCCCTTCGGCCCAACTTGCCCATACCGGTCAACATGTCCCAGCTACACTTGTCCCACCTACCTGTGCTTGGTCCATATCCCTCTAAACCTGTGCTATCCATGTACCTGTTTCTTAAACATTGGGATAGTCCCAGCCTCAACTACCTCATCTGGCAGCTTGTTCCATACACCCACCACCCTTTGAGTGAAAAAGTTACCCCTCAGATTCCTATTAAATCTTTTCCCCTTCACCTTGAACAGATGTCCTAGAAACATAGAAAATAGGTGCAGGAGGAGGCCATTTGGCCCTTCGAGCCAGCACCGCCATTCATTGTGATCATGGCTGATCGTCCCCAATCAATAACCCGTGCCTGCTTTCTCCCCATATCCCATGATTCCACTAGCCCCTAGAGCTCTATCTAACTCTCTCTTAAATCCATCCAGTGATTTGGCCTCCACTGCACTAGGGAATTCCACAAATTCACAACTCTCTGAGTGAAAACGTTTTTTCTCACCACAGTCTTAAATGACCTCCCCTTTATTCTAAGACTGTGTGGCCCCTGGTTCTGGACTCGCCCAACATTGGGAACAATTTTCCTGCATCTGGCTTGTCCAGTCTTTTTATAATTTTATATGTTTCTATAAGATCCCCCCACATCCTTCTAAACTCCAGTGAATACAAGCCTAGTCTTTTCAATCTTTCCTCATATGACAGTCCCGCCGTCCCAGGGATCAATCTCGTGAACCTACGCTGCATAGCACTGCCTCAGTCACAAGTCCTCTGGTCCTCGATTCCCCTACTCTGGGGAAGAGACTCTGTGCATCTACCCGATCTACTCCTCTCACGGCATAGTGATGAACAAGGACAGAGACCACCTCTCCGCACATTGAACAAGTGACTTTTTGAAATCTTTAGAATCCAATGCGAGCATTTGTGGTCTCAGGAATATAATTCGAAATGTTTGTTGTTGGTTTTTTACAGTCAGATTCGGGGGCTCAATGTGAAAAGTTCAAAATCAATAGAACTGTTCTTTCTTAAACAGATATTTATTAAGGAGCCTTTTTCAGGCAATCTTCCAGGACAATAATTGGATTTAATCTCTCAGTTACACCAGTGATAACACAGGGCCCAATTTAATGCCAAATGTACATTGACTGCCTAATTTGCATCTTTCACAATACTCTATTGAATAGACCCTTCTATAATGACCATGAATTATTCATATTGCAAGATAATTAGCATAGTATGCAGCTATAACTCCACTCACTCAACCTTTGACCTAGTCAGCTGATTTTTCAGGGTCACTTATTTGAATTGATCCAATCCACCTACATTTATAAAGCATCTTTAACTTAGGAAGACATTACGTGGAACTTTAACCACAGTGTAACATAGAAACATAGAAAATAGGTGCAGGAGGAGGCCATTCGGCCCTTCGAGCCAGCACCGCTATTCATTGTGATCATGGCTGATCGTCTCCAATCAATAACCCGTTCCTGCCTTCTCCCCATATCCCTTGATTCCACTAGCCCCTAGAGCTCTATCTAACTTTCTCTGAAATCTATCCAGTGATTTGGCCTCCACTGCCCTCTGTGGCAGGGAATTCCACAAATTCATAACTCCCTGGGCAGAAAAAGTTTTTTTCTCACCTCAGTCTTAAATGACCTCCCCTTTATTCTAAGACTGTGTGGCCCCTGGTTGTGGACTCGCCCAACATTGGGAACATTTTTCCTGCAGACCAGATCACAATCGACCAGCACGGCAGAGCACAGACAGAAGCTTGGCCAGAGTGGTATACTTTATGGAGGGACTGAGGTCAGATAAAGTCATGCAGATTGCTGGTTGGTGCTCAAGGTGGTTTGGTTTGGTTTAGTTTAGAGTTACAGCATGGAAACTGGCCCTTCGGCCCACCGAGTCGATGCCGGCCAACGATCACCTCTTCACAATAGTTTTCGCAGTTTTGCACACCAGGCACACCAGAGGCAATTTGGAGGCCAATTAGCCTGAAAGGGATGTGGGAGGAGACTGGAGCACCTGGAGGAAACCCACACGGCCACAGGGAGAATGTGCAAACTCGGTACAGATAGCACCCGAGGTTTGGAATTGTACCCAAGTCTCCAGCACTGTGAGGCAGCAACTCCACCATCTGCACCAGCGTGCCAACCAGGTCCATAATTACAGTCTCCCAAATAATCAAACGACACCGATCAGGAAGACCATTAATGGACTTGTGTAGGAAGGAACCTACAGATGCTGGTGAACACTGAAGATGGACACAAAATGCTGGAGTAACTAACTCAGTAGGACAGGCAACATCTCTGGTGTGAAGGAATGGGTGACGTTTCGGGGCGAAGCCCTTCTCTCAGTCTGAAGGGACGTCTATCATGGATTAATTTGTCCTCTTGATTAATTCTACTGTTTGTATGCCTCGATGTCACCTTCCCCTCAGCCAACGATGGCCACTCTACATTCCCTTGATCATCGTCTGCTTTGATCTGTGGTGTTCACACCTTACCCTTCCATATCTCGAGACTGCCTCACCCCCCCCTCCCCTCCCCCGCCCCCGACTCTGTCAGAAGAAGGGACCCAACCCGAAACATCACCCATTCCTTCTCTCCAGAGATGCCGCCTGTTACTCCAGCATTTGATGTCTATCGTCAGGAAGATTCTGTGTCTTGTTGCAGTCGTATGTAATGAAGGAATGAATATTATCCACAGAAACAATATTAGAGTTAATAGGGCTTGATGCTTCAATCCCTGCAGTAAGCCGGCACTCTTGATATTGGCAGTGGGATTGGGGTGGTTAAAGGTAGGGTGGGTACGTCATCGGGGTCATCAGGTGGGAACTGAGTTACTCCAGCATTTTATGTCCATCTTTGGTGTTTCACCAGCATCTGCAGTTCCTTCCTACACAAGTCCTTCTTTGACGTTTCATTGATACGCCCACAACGTCTCCAGAGGGCTCAATGGTGATACCTGGCATCCCAGCTACACCCCCCTCAGTTCCACACCCACCCGTCTTCATCTTGCAGCCCAAATGTTGTCTTTCCTTTTGATCCAAAGCCATTTGCTGCTGTTTTTTCAGCAGGATTCGATAATTACTTGATTGCTCGTTGCAGGGAGCCACCTCTCACCCCCATTTTCTTTCATAGATTGGTCGTAGATAATAGACAATAGACAATAGGTGCAGGAGTAGGCCATTCGGCCCTTCGAGCCAGCACTGCCATTCAATGTGATCATGGCTGATCATCCCCAATCAGTACCCTGTTCCTGCCTACTCCCTATATCCCCTGACTCCGCTATTTTTAAGAGCCCGATCTAACTCTCTCTTGAAAGCATCCAGAGAGCCGGACTCCACCGCCCTCTGAAGGCAGAGAATTCCACAGACTCGCCACTCTCTGTGAGAAAAAGTGTTTCCTCGTCTCTGAATCAAGGGATATGGGGGAAAAAACAGGAACGGGGTACTGATTTTAGATGATCAGCCATGATCATATTGAATGGCGGTGCTGGCTCGAGTGGCCAAATGGCCTTCTCCTCACAACCAAATAAGATCAGTTTCCTAGTTATCCTACAACTTTAGGCTGTGCACGCCATACACAAGAGGGAGAAGAAGAAGAAGAAGACTTCTCCAGCAACTATTTTTCTATGTTAACCAACAAAAGGTTTATAAAAAAGTTATTTACAAATAAATCTGATTAGCAGTTATGTTTGAAGAGGAGAAGTGGGAAATGTTATCATGTGACCTTTCTGAATCTAATTTGTTTCCACGGATGTCGAGTCAGAATGAAATCATGGGGTTTTTTTGGTGAGCATCCAGTTAAAGAGCGTGGAAAGACCTGGAGGCAAAGGGCTAGCAGTGAATTGGGCCATGAAAGGATCCTTTGTTATCAGCAGATCAGGAAAGCAGGATGAAAGCAGCGAAGATGCATGAGTTCATCATTTATTTTGTTTTACTTCAGGTCATCCGTGACGCACCACGTGAGGCGGCTCGCCCTTATCCTCAATGGCCCGAGTTATCAGCCTTCCGCGGCACGCAGTTCAAGAAACATGTTTACCAACCCCAGTTCTGTTATAATTCCGTCGGGAATTTTCCACGCTTGGTGATTGTGGGGCAGAGGCTGGAGACTGGGAAAACAAGTACAATGTCGCCTTCTCCGAACTAACAGTGGTCTATTCTGCATGGTTCTTGCTCCTAGATCCTATCTTCCCTATCTCCGCGTCTCCCTCTCCTGACTCTCAGTCTCAACCCGAAACGTTGCCCATTCCTTCCGTCCAGCGATGCCGCCTGTCCCGCTGAGTTACTCCAGCATTTTGTGTCCATCTTCGATTCAAACTAGCATCTGTGGTTCCTTCCTGCACATTCAAGGCCAGTTGTCCCGTAGAAGATCAGGGAAATCAGGAGGCCATTTGGTCCATCATATCTGTGCTAGTAGATAAAGAGCTCCCACCTTCCATCATTAGATCTTTAAGCTTATGTTACCTCGAATATGGTTTAGTAAGGGGCCTGACTCTAACACTACTTAAATGTCACTGTTCCACCTCTGGCATCTGTACTTGGGAACAACACGCTGGAATCTCGTCCTGTACCCTATCCAAACTTCTCAACTGTCCTTAAAACCCTATCTTTGGCCTGGTTATTCGGTATGGAACGATTCTTTTCTTTAGACAAAGCTCCCATGTTGAAGGTGCTCTCCAAAAGCAGGAGGTCGCTGAAGTTATGGGGTGATTCTTGGTCTGATCCAACAGTCGGTGATGCGAAGGCTCCGTTCTTGGGATGAGAGCGCCTTTCTTGCAATCCTGTGGAATTATCTGCCTCAGAGGGCGGTGGAGGCCGGTTCTCTGGATGCTTTCAAGAGAGAGCTAGATAGGGCTCTTAAAAATAGGGGAGTCAGGGGATATGGGGGAGAAGGCAGGAACGGGGTACTGATTGGGGATGATCAGCCATGATCACATTGAATGGCGGTGCTGACTTGAAGGGCTGAATGGTTTACTCCTGCTATTGTCTATTGTCTATTGCACGGAAAGATAGACGCTCCCGCCCCCACGAGTCTCGGGCAGATGGGGTTCGTCAGCCTGGGAAGGCAGTCCATCTAGGAGAGGGAAAACTCTGATTTAAAACCTCCACTGCCTTGTGGCCATATCCAGTCATGGGAAAGGCTCCAGGAGTAAACCTCGAGAAAATCCGGAGTCGGATCCCCTAAGCAGTTCGTCGTTGTCTACAACCTCACTCTGGCAGCTCGCTGGTACTAAACTGTAACAGCCCTGCTGTTCCTTTGGATCGGCCAGCGACGTGGAGAGGGGGGGACGTGCTGCATGGGCAACAGCCTGTCCTCCATATGGCATCGCCTAGGCTTGCATCCGACCACGATGCATCACCCATGGTCAGTCATGACCGAGAGGGGCCTACTACTCTGATGATGCAGGTACTTTAGTTGCATTGGCTACAGATGTATCTCTTAGACATCAGGATAGTCCAAGCCCATCTGCGGAGACAGAACATTAAGTCCAAGAGAATTATGTCAACGTGAGGTGGTTATATAATTTGTTGTAACAAGTCAACTGGAGATAAATAATCTTCCACATTGTGGCAGCATTGAAAAAAATGTCCAAGTGTACGGCAAATCTGATATATTATATCGTATTTCCGAGATTTAATTACATTCATACACTTGCCGATAATTTGTGCGATCGAGTCTGACACATCATCGCTTCAGAGAATCCTCCCAAAGTATTAACAGTCCTTGGCCTAGAATTTGCAGTGTTCCATAAAAGGCTTGCTGTTTGGCAACTGGGCACCATATCGTACATATACACCTATTTCCTTCGCTCCATAGATGCTGCCTCACCCGCTACCCACTATATCGTGCACAGTCGGGCATGAACACCATGTTTTTTGGGCCCACAGGCTTGGTGGTTGGAAGCTCGGGTTGTGAGGGAAGGGGAGAGATCTGTATGGAATCCGTTTTGGGCCCCGTATCTGAGGAAGGGTGTGCAGGCTCTGGAGAGGGTCCAGAGGAGGTTGACAAGAATGATGGCAGGAATTAATTAGTCGGTTAACCTACGATGAGCGTTTGTCGGAACTGGGCCTGTACGCACAGGACTTTAGGGGCGCCTCATTGAAACGTACAGAATAGTGAAAGGCTTAGATAGAGTGGATGTGGAGAGGATGTTTCCATTAGTGGGAGAGTCTAGGACTAGAGGTCACAGCCAGAGAATTAAAGGACGTTCTTTTAGGAAGGAGATGAGGAGAAGTTTCTTCAGTCAGAGGGTGGCGAATCTGTGGAATTATTTGCCACAGAAGGCTACAGAGTCTGTCAGTGGATATTTGTAAGGCAGAGATAGATAGATTTTTGATTAGTACGGGTGGCAGGGGTTATGGGGAGAAGGCAGGAGAATGGGGTTAGGAGGGAGAGATAGATCAGCCATGATTGAATGGCGGAGTAGACTTGATGGGCCGAATGGCCTAATTCTTCTCCTATAACTTATGACCTTTGACAAGGATGTTCAGCACATTGATGCAAGGTGGTGGATCCAGCAGGTACTTGTTTGTGTGATGGAAGCGATGAGTTTGGTGGGTGCAAGGAGGTTTCGGTACCATGGTGAGATGGGACTGAAATCAAATGCTGCCTCTTATTTTAGTGGGTCACCAGTGTAGCACAAAGACAATAAGAAAAACAATTGTTCCACAAAAGACCAACTCCAATTGCCCCTTAACACATGCACCAAGTCCCCTGGCAACTATCCAAATGGAAAGTTGATGGTGGAGTAATATTAAACGATTTTGAAGTAGGCATGATTGTACTGTATATCGGGGTGGAAGATTGCAACCTTCGTGTGGTCCGCCCTGTTTCGACTAATGCAATCAACTCGACGTGCACAAACGGAAGATCAAATAGAACAAGTTGTCCAACAACTTAATGCCCCTGTCCCACTTAGGAAACCTGAACGGAAACCTCTGAAGACTTTGCGCCCCACCCAAGGTTTCCGTGCAGTTCCCGGAGGTTGCAGGTGGTTGCCGGAGGTTGCAGGTAGTGGAAGCAGGTAGGGAGACTGACAAAAACCTGCGGGAACTGCACGGAAACCTTGGGTGGGGCGCAAAGTCTCCAGAGGTTTCCGTTCAGGTTTCCTAAGTGGGACCTTAGTCAGGTTTTCTAAGTTTCCTAAGACTGTACATCATTCTGCAAGAAGTCCATTTTCAGTTCGAGCCAGCACCGCCATTCAATGCGATCATGGCTGATCATCCCCAATCAGTACCCCGTTCCTGCCTTCTCCCCATATCCCCTGACTCCGCTATCTTTACGAGCCCTATCTATCCCTCTCTTGAAAGTAACCAGAGAACCGGCCTCTGAGGCAGAGAATTCCGCAGGCTCACAACTCTCTGTGAGAAGTGTTGGCATGTGCAAGAGAAGACTCAGGACTTTAACTGGACCACAGTATTACAGGCCTACGTCGGAGACAGTTTGTCACGAGTCTTGATGCCTATTTGATGTATCTTTGATGTATTCTTGTCAATGCGTTACACCAACAGTGAGCTTGTTCAGTGAAAGCATTCCGAATTTCTCCACCATAAACAGTTCTTTCTCGTCAAGCGTACTCAACTGCTCTGGCAGCATGACTATCAATTCGCCTCCGTCACACTGCTCCTCTCCTCTGTATCTGCCCTGAGGCAGCTTGGTCTCTGAAAGAGAGACTGCCTGGTCTTGTGACTGTAAATTGCCAGCCTTCAGCCAACTAGTTCAGAAAGGAAACAGAACATCGCATGACCTGTCTTACGATGCAGCCACTGTACAATCTCCCATGACCAGGGGATACGTGTTAACAGTCTCACTGCCACATGCATCTCTGTTTGTTTTCCTCTCACCAAGCCAAGAACAGGCCCTTCGGTTCACCATGTACGCGCCGACCATTAAACTAACCTCCTGTGCCTGTATGTGATCCATATCCCTCTATTCCCTGCATATCCACATGCCTATCTAAACGCCTCTTAAATCGTCAGGGCAGCCACGGTGGCGCAGCGGTAGAGTTGCTGCCTTACAGCCCTTGCAGCGCCAGAGACCCAGGTTCGATCCCGACTACGGGTGCTGTCCGCACAGAGTTTGCACGTTCTCCCCGTGACGGCGCGGTTTTTCTCCGAGATCTTCGGCTTCCTCCCGCACTCCAAAGACGTGCAGGTATGTAGGTAAATTGGCTTGGTGTATGTGCAAATTGTCCCTAGCGTGTGTAGCGGGGCAGAAAACCCGGGGGGTCAGGGGGGAAACGTTCCCCCCCCATGTTTTGAGAGGTGGGCGACATCCCCACCAGGTTAACCAGCCTGGGCTTGCGGGAAATATGGCCAGCGCGGAGAAGCAGCGCTGGTGTCCCATCAGTCCCAACAGGGCTGTTGGTTAACCCGGTGAGACAGGCAGTTGAACTGCATTTAGCGCTGGATTGGGCCTCCGAAGCCTCGAGCGCGTGTGTGAGTGTGCGCATGTGCGCGCGGCCGCCAAAAAATTGTGTCCCCCGTCCCCTCCATGTTTTGATAGTGAGTTCCGTTCTTGGTGTGTAGGATAGTGTTAAGGGCCTGTCCCACTTTCACGACCTCTGCCGAGTTTGGCCTTGACTCATACTTGCAGCATGGTCGTAGGTAGGCCGTGGTGCTAGTGGTAGGTACTCATGGCATCAAGTAGGTCGGGCCGTTTTTTCTAGCCTGATGAAAAATGTCCACAAGTAAAAAAGGTCATGAATTAGTTCATGAAAGTGGGACAGGCCCTTTAGTGTGCTGGGATCACTGGTCAGTGCGGACTCAATGGACCGAAGGGCCTGTTTCCACGCTGTATCCCGGTATCGTATCCGGTCCCACCACCATTCCTTTCAGCACATTCCTGATGCCCATCATCTCTGTGCAAAAAACATCATATGATCTCCTCAAACTCAGTACCTCTTTTGTAATAAAAAATAGTCCATGTAACATGGCTTCAAGAGATTGCCACGCGTTTTACTATCTGCGTTACATTTAGTTGCTAACCACAGGTAGCTGTACAAGGCACGAGGGAGACTGCATTTTGGATATTGGTTCTACAGTTCTACAGTTCTAATCCCCTTGGTTAAGAAAAGGTATATAATCAGTTCAGTGAAGGTTGACTGATGATCGGAAAATGAAGGTATTTAGCCTTATGATCAAAGTGTGAGCAGAATGGTTCATACTCATTCTAGTTCAGGAGATTAAAGGGCCTGTCCCACTTTCACGATCTTTTTTACTTGTGGACATTTTTCATCATGTTGAAAAATGGCCCCGACCTACTTGATGCCACGAGTACCTACGACTAGCATCACGGCCTGCTACGACCTACCTACAAACTCCTACGACCTCCTGCCGACCATGCTGCGAGTATGAGTCAAGGGCAAACTCAGCAGAGGTCGTGAATTAGGTCGTGAAAGTGGGACAGGCCCTTAAGAGAAAATATTGTTGAGGCATATACGATTCCTTGGGTTCTGGGCAGAGTAAATGCTTGGAGGATGGCAGAGTCCAAGGCTTGTGGGAATGGCTCAGAATAAGGGGGGTGGCGGTACCTATTTAAGAATAAAATGCCGAAGAGTACTTCTTTCCAAGGGTTTGTGCGTCTTTGGAATTCTCAGCCCGAAAAAAACTGTTGCGATATAAGACTTGAATATATTCATAGTTGATATTGTATTGTATTGTATATCTTTATTGTCATTTCCTGAGTATTCGCATACCCAGAGGAAACAAAAAAAACGTTGCTCAACCAGTGTCCATTCAGTGTGCATGAAAATTAAATAGAAATAAAAAAAAATACATGTATCATGAACAAATTTAACACTCTACTAAACATTCAACAGCCGTTCCGACCGGCAGCGGCACAACAGTGGCTCTGCTGCAGTGTGGGGGTTTGTGCGCGATACTTGGCAGGGGGCAAAGTCCATTTAACAGTCTTATAGCCTGTGGGAAGAAGCTGAGGAGCATCCTGCTGGTTTTGCAGCTAATGCTCCTGTACCTCTTCCCAGATGGGAGGATGGAGAAAATGTCGTGCGATGGGTGGTAAGGGTCTTTGATGATGGAGATGGCTCTGCTGATACATCTCTTCCTGTATATGTCCAGCAGGAAGGGGAGTGGAGCACCAATAATCCTGCTGGCGGTCTTCACTATCCTGTCTAGTTGGTGCCGTTCGTACGCCTTGCAGCTCCCGAACCAGGAAGTGATGCCATAGGTCAATGTGCTCTCGACAGTCCCCCTATAAAAAGTCCGAAGGTGTGTAGTGGGGAGGCCTGCTTTACGTAGTCTGTTTAACTGTTTAACTATAACTGTTTAATCAATAAGTGAATCATGGGTTATAGCAAAATGAACCTGAGGAAAGCTGGAATAGTTGTCTTCTTATTGAATGGCAGCACAGACCAAAGGGGCTGAACAGAGACATAGTCCTACAGCGTGGAAACAGGCCCGTCGACCCAACTTACCCACAGCGCCCAACACGTCCCATCTACACTAGTCCCACCACATGGCCCATATCCATCGAAACCTGTCCTATCCATGTACCTGTCTAAATGTTTCTTAACCTGCCTCAACTACCTCCTCAAACAGCATAGACACAAGGAACTGGAGTAACTCAGCGGGACAGGCAGCATCTCTAGAGAGATGGAATGGGTGACGTTTCGGATCGAGGCCCTTCTTTCAGCAGCTTCCCCACCACTTTGTTCCATACACCCACCACCCTTTGTGCCCAAAAGTTATCCCTCAGATTCCTATTAAATCTACCCCACCCCTCACCTTAAACCTATGTCCTTGACTTAGGACCACACGATTCCTATTTCTTATAGTCTCATGGTCCACGGGCCCATAACAGAAAACGCATGGAAATATTCAGCAGGTCACACGATGTCTCAGAAGAGAGGAACAAAATTGATGTTTCGGGTCCACATCACTTTGCCTGAATTATGACGAGGTTTGCTAATCACAGTTCAACCTGTCCGAGTGAGATGCAAGTAGTAAAAGATGAGTGTGGTCGGAGGGGGAACAGTGCCAGAACTGTGAAATGTATAACATTACAGCTCGAAATGTGAATTAACGCTGAATCCGTCATCTTCTCTTAGCCGTTCGCCACCGATGGCACGTTGTTTGAAATGTGGCCATTGTTGCAATGAGGAGAACAGGGCATCTTATTTGTGCAGAGCAAGATCCCACCACAACAACAACAAATGATAATGGGATATATCAATGGCATTGGTTGACAGATAAATGATTGGCTCCAGAATGCATGGGAGAACTCCCCTGCCCTTCTTTAAAAGAAATTGCATAAAGGGGCTGTCCCACTGCGGCGACCTAATTGGCGAGTTTAGAAGAGTTTAGGAGAGTTTGAAAAAGTGTAATGTTGAAGACCTCCTTCAACTATGTTGAAGACCTCCTTCAACTGTTGAAGACCTCCTTCATCTATGTTGAAGACTAGCTACGACGAGCTTCGGGAAAATTGGACACCGAATAGTGGAGAGTGAAGACGACCTCCTGCGATCTTCTTTGACTATGTTGAAGACTATCTACGACTACCTTCGACTGCCCTCGATTACCTACGAATAACATGCCGACCTACTACGACCTACTTCGATTAAACCTACGAGTAAAAATAATATCGATTTTTTTTCCATGGCGACCATTTTTTACTCGTGGGCATTTTTCAGCATGTTGAAAAATACGCCGCGACCTAGCTGAGGCCTCGAGTACGCGGAGACCACTCTCGAGCATGAAGGAGAGACACAAAGACCTCCTACGACTTCGTGTCGACCATGCTGCGAGTATGAGTCGTTCTGAACTCGCGGATTAGGTCGCCGCAGTGGGACAGCCCCTTAAAGATAGAGGCAGGCCGAGCCATGTCCAGAGGAGTACAGTCGGTCCTCAGCTCAGCTCCGAAGCCTGGACTTTCGTGGACAGGTCACTGGAGCAGGACAAACTTCTGAGTTGAATGCTAGAGAGCAGTTCACTGAGGCAATACATTGAAGCTTCAGCCACAAGTCTGTTCCGTTTTTATCAAGTACTGTAACATTACCTTTTTCTCCGAGGAACACTCTGTACAACCGAACCCTCTGCTGTCAGTGGCCTGTCATGAAATGCAGACAGAAGTATCCAAAAGGCATTGTGCCACTGTGCTAATAATCCAAAATGCAACAGAAATTAAATACTAATGTATTTGTTTTCAAGGCTGCGGTCCAGTTGTGCTCATTGCCAGACATCACTGACGTGCTGTGATCTGGATACGCTCGGTGGATGGCTACTGCAAGCAGGTGGAAGGACCAGCCTGATTTTCATGATGGAGCATGAAAGGGAATCTCTATGGAGCGAAGGAAATAGGCAACGTTTCGGCCCGAAACGTTGCCTATTTCCTTCGCTCCATAGATGCTGCTGCGCCCGCTGAGTTTCTCCAGCTTTTTTGTGTAACCTTCGATTCTCCAGCATCTGCAGTTCCCTCTTAAACACATGAAAGGGAATCTATTCCTTTGGAACATGACGGGAACCTTTCTCTTCCCTTTGCGGCAAGATCAGTGAAAAGTGGACAGATATGCCCCACGAGGTGCCAAGGCACCCTCAGATGTCTCCTGCCTCTCTTCCATTGACTCCATCTACACCTCACGCTGCCTTGGCAAGGCCAGCAGCATAATCAAGGACCAGTCGCACCCCAGCCACTCCCCCCCCCCCCCCTTCCCCCCCCCCCCCCCCTCCCATCAGGCAAGAGGTACAGAAGTGTGTAAACGCACACCTCCAGATTCAGGGACAGTTTCTTCCCAGCTGTTGTCAGGCAACTGAACCAGGGAGCAGTGCTGAACTACTATCTACCTCATCGGGGACACTCGGACTATCTTTGATCGGACTATTCCAGCTCCACTTTGATCGGACTATATTGGCTCTACCTTGCACTAAATGTTATTTCCTTATCTGAAGAAGGGTCTCGACCCGAAACGCTTCTCTCCAGAGATGCTGCCTGACCCACTGAGTTACTCCAGCATTTTGTGTCTACCCTTCGATTGAAACCAGCATCTGCAGTTCTTTCCTACACATTCCCTTATCATGCATATGAGCACTGTGGATGGCTCGATTGTAATCATGTATTGTCTTTCCGCTGGTTGGTTAGAAACAACAAAAGCTTTTCACTGTACCTCGGTATACGTGACAATAAACTAAACTGAACTGAAATCTGATATGCTTGGAGCTAACTCCAGATTTTTACCATAAGTGACTGGGCTGCAAGGCACATCAAACCAATTCTGATATTTATTAAAACCGTATCTAATCACAACTCCATTTTCTTGTTGTAGTTTCTCTAATACGGCAGAATATCAATTTTCTCAGTATTAAATAGACAATAGACAATAGGTGCAGGAGTAGGCCATTCAGCCCTTTGAGCCAGCACAGCCATTCAATGTGGTCATGGCTGATCATCCCCAATCAGTACTCCGTTCCTGCCTTCACCACATATCCCTTGACTCCACTATCTTTAAGGGCCCTATCTAGCTCTCTCTTGAAAGCATCCAGAGAACTGGCCTCCACTGCCTTCTGAGGCAGGGAATTCCACAGACTCACAATTCTCTGTGTGAAAAAGTGTTTCCTCATCTCCGTTCTAAATGGCTTACCCCTTATTCTTAAACAGTAGCCCCTGGTTCTGGACTCCCCCAACATGGGGAACATGTTTCCTGCCTCTAGCGTGTCCAAGCCCTTAATAATCTTATATGTTTCAATAAGATCCCCTCTCATCCTTCTAAACTCCAGAGTGTACAAGCCCAGCCGCTCCATTCTCTCAGCATATGACAGTCCCGCCATCCCGGGAATTAACCTTGTAAACCTATACTGCACTCCCTCAATCACAAGAATGTCCTTCCTCAAATTAGGGGACCAAATCCGCACACAATACTCCAGGTGTGGTCTCACTAGGGCTCTGTACAACTGCAGAAGGGCCCCTTTGCTCCTACACGCAACTCCCCTTGTTACGAATGCCAACATGCCATTCGTTTTCTTCACTGTCTCAATGCACTCAATGGCTTAGTATCTCTATGGATAGAGAGGCAACCCAGACAAAATGCAAGGTGAGCTGCACTGTTGGAATGGGAACATGGGAAGAGGAACCTTGTCGGAAGGTCAGAGTTTGAGAGAGCGGACTGCTGTCCCCAATGAGGAAAGGCAACACTTTCACAAGGACAGAGCTGAGACAGGGAAGGATCTCACAGGACTAGTACTGAGGGAGTACAGCACTGACAATAGAGTCAGTGACAATGGGGAGAAGGCAAGCACGGGTTATTGATTGGGGACGATCAGCCATGACCACAATGAATGGCGCTGCTGGCTCGAAGGGCCGAATGGCCACCTCCTGCACCTATTTTCTATGACTCTATGTTTCTAATAGACAATAGGTGCAGGAGTAGGCCATGCGGCCCTTCGAGCCAGCACCGCCATTCAATGTGATCATGGCTGATCATCCCCAATCAGTAAGGGGTTGGACAGGTTAGATGCAGGAAGATTGTTCCCGATGTTAGGGAAGTCCAGGACAAGGGGTCACAGCTTAAGGATAAGGGGGAAATCCTTTAAAACCGAGATGAGAAGAACTTTTTTCACACAGAGAGTGGTGAATCTCTGGAACTCTCTGCCGCAGAGGGTAGTTGAGGCCAGTTCATTGGCCATATTTAAGAGGGAGTTAGATGTGGCCCTTGTGGCTAAGGGGATCAGGGGGTATGGAGAGAAGACAGGTACGGGATACTGAGTTGGATGATCAGCCATGATCATATTGAATGGCGGTGCAGGCTCGAAGGGCCGAATGGGCTACTCCTGCACCTAATTTCTATGTTTCTATGTTTCTAGTACCCCGTTCCTGCCTTCTCCCCAAATCCCCTGACTCCGCTATCTTCAAGAGCCCTATCTAGCTCTGTCTTGAAAGTTTCCAGGGAACTGGTGTTTGAGTGCTTAGGGAGTGTTGCACTGATGCCGATCTTTTATATGAAGAATTTTATTTTTTATTAAATTAAGGTCCCCAGATGATCTCATGACATTGATATTAAAAGGCATGGGAGCATTTCCTGGAATCCTGAAGGAGATGTTTAAGCCTCAACCAATGTTTTAAAAATCGGATGATTTGATCTTTGTCATGTTCCTGTTTGTGGAAGCCAGCTGTGCACAATGCATGTGTGCTTCTTCAGTCTGAAGAAGGGTCTCGGCCCGAAAAGTCACCCATTCTTTCTCTCCAAAGACGCTGCCTATCCTGCTGAGTGGCTCCAGCATTTTGTGTCTACCTTGCTCTGCACAAATTGGCCCCATGCTTCCTACATTTTACTGAGAAACGTAATGGAAAATAAGTGTTCTGCTAAAGTGAAGAAATGAATATTTTCCCGTCTCCCTTTGCATCTTATTTATCCGGAAACTTCTAGAAAGTTCTAATGAATCCGCTTCCACTGAGTCCCTTGACAAGGGGAACAGCTTCTCCTGGTTTAGTCTGTCAATCTCGTCACGACCTTTAATGCCTCTGAGAAATCTTCCCTTAACCTTCTTTGTTCCAAAGAGAACAACTCTGCCTCCTCCAGTCTGAAGAAAGAATTGCATGTACAGTTCATAACATCCCTGATGTTTTCAAGAGAATGCTAGATTTAGCTCTAGGGCTAAAGGAATCAAGGGATATGGTGGAAAAAGCAGGAACGGGGTACTGATTTTGAATGATCAGCCATGATCGTGCTGGCTTGAGTTTGGACACGCTAGAGGCAGGAAACATGTTCCCAATGTTGGGGGAGTCCAGAACCAGGGGCACACACAGTTTAAGAATAAAGGGGTAAGCCATTAAGAACGGAGATGAGGAAAAATTATTTCACATAGAGAGTTGCGAGTCTGTGGAATTCTCTGCCTCAGAGAGAGAGCGGTGGAGGCCGGTTCTCTGGATGCTTTCAAGAGAGTTAGAAAAGGCTCTTAAAGATAGCGGAGCCAGGAGATACGGGAAGAAGGCAGGAACGGGGTACTGATTTTGAATGATCAACCAGGATCATATTGAATGGCGGTGCTGGCTTGAAGGGCCGAATGGCCTACTCCTGCACCAATTGTCTATAGGCTCGAAGGGCCGAATGGCCTACTCCTGCACCTATTGTCTATAGGCTCGAAGGGCCGAATGGCCTACTCCTGCACCTATTGTCTATAGGCTCGAAGGGCCCAATGGCCTACTCCTGCACCTATTGCCTATAGGCTCGAAGGGCCGAATGGCCTACTCCTGCACCTATTGTCTATAGGCTCGAAGGGCCCAATGGCCTACTCCTGCACCTATTGTCTATGTTTCTATAGTTCTATAACTCCGCACTCTTTCCATTTTAGTGGTCCTGGACCAGCGGATTTGCCAGACTAATGGAATGTTACTCCCATTAATACCCATATACTTTATTTAATTGTTTGAAACATTACATGGCGATACAATAAAATTCCCAGCGTATCTGTGAATCTGGTGATTTAAAGTTACCTGGAGATGTTACAAGCACACCGGACCTGACTGCAAGTAAGAATTTCATTGTTCCGTTTGGGATATACAAAATAAAGTGCTCCTGACTCTTGACTTGGCTCTTGACCTCATCTCCAGCCACAAACCTAGCCACGTTCCTGATCCATGGTGTTTTGGACCCCAATCTCAGGTCTATTCTTACACTTAGACCACAGTCCAGACCCTGGCTCTACTCTGGACCCTTGGCTCTTGCCACACACCCATTGGGACTCATGGCTCACCTCCCAGACTAATGAGTGAAGCAGACTTTTCAAAGTCAGGGAATCGAAGGTCAAAAAGAAAAAAGGGGGCGCATACCAGGTTTTCAGGGGAAGGAATCGGGATTTCCGAACAATTGGATTTTTCCTGCTTACTGGAGTTTGACTGTGCGGTAGGGAATCTTGCACAACTTCGGAACTCCTTCCTTCTTAAGGAAAGGAAGCTGCAAATGCTCCTGACCTATATGTAAAGGGCCTGTCCCATTGTACGAGGTAATTCAAGAGCTCTGCCGAGTTTAAAAAAAAATCAAACTCTTGGGAAGCAAGTAGAATGTACGTCGCGGGTACGTCGGAGCTCGGGGACGTCTCTTAGCGGTTCATAACGCTAACGGCAGGTACTCGGGAAACGCGGTAAGCTCGTGAAGATTTTTCAACACGTTTAAAAATGTCCACGAGAGCCCCGAGTACCTACGAGCGGCCATTACCGTAATTCTCCGAGTTCGAATCAGGGGAAACTCGGGAGAACTCTTGAATTAGCTCGTACAGTGGGACAGGCCCTTAACTCCAAACCTACAACAATGAGATTGACTTTTCTGCTGTAATGTCAACTCCTGTTACACCCAGTTCCTCTTGGACTAAGAGAATTACATTAAATGTTTCAGTCTGAAGAAGGGTCTTGACCCGAAACGTCACCCATTCCTTCTCTCTAGAGATGCTGATTTCTCCTGTCCTGCTGAGTTACTCCAGCATTTTGTGTCCATCTTTGACATTAAATGTTGTCCCGGGCATAAATAAATTATAGTTAGAGGCAACAATTTAAAAAGAAAATTTAAGCACAGTTTCTGTTCTAATGCACTAGACACGACAGCTAATTTGTAGACTGCAGGCTGGTTGCCGGAGGTTGCAGGTAGTGGAAGCAGGTAGGGAGACTGACAAAAACCTCCGGGAACCTCACGGAAACCTTGGGTGGGGCGCAAAGTCTCCAGAGGTTTCCATTCAGGTTTCCTAAGTGGGACTGGGGCATTACAGTAATACAAGCAGTAATATGCCAATGCCGTTGATATTAAGAGAGGGATACATTTTGGCCAGGACTCCGAAGTGGAACACACACAGCCCCCGAGCTCCCCATCCTTCCCACCTTACAGTGCAGAAGGGGATTTAATTTTAATGTGATATCTGAAAGATGGCACTTTTGACAGTACAGCCTATATCTGCTGTGAATGTCAGGAGCGCTGAACTGGACCTTCCCCTGTGCTCAGAGGAACCTGGGCCAACGTGAGCCTGTGCCAAAGCTCTTGCCGCTGTGAGAAGCAGGACAAGGCGTATCCGCGCAGTATAAGATTACAAGAAAACATTCAGCAACACGAGCTGAGACTCAGGGTAAAGTACAAGTCTTCGCTGTGAACAGCACCACAGCTGATAATGAGTTAAAAAAAAAAAGTGCACAGAGATCAGAGGAATGAGACAAGGATGTGTTATGTCATGCTACCCCTTCACCATATATGCTCTGAATTCATTAAGAGAGACACTCCGAATGACTCAAATTTGGGGTTAAGATATTGATGAGCAGCCTTTGATGCACCAATTCTGATTGCAGATACCAGGAGGAGGCACCAGGGCTACTAGAGACTAGTTCGCAATTTGGACTTTAACTAAAATTCCTAGAGTCAAACTTAAATGGGATCGCAATGAGGAGATCCCAAAAGTTAAAGCTCAGTGTGTAAGCCTTAGGAAAATAGAGTGTGATGCAGATAGTTCCCTTGTGTTGTCTAGAGGATACCTATAGGGGTTGAAGCAATGAAGATGTTAAATGCAGGGCAGCAGTGACAAAAAAAGAGGCATTTGACAACTTGAAGGAGTTTGTACAGAGCTATAAAAATCAGAAACTGGGGTAAGTAAAGTGTCTGAGTGGCGTGTGTGGTGAGCAGCAGATGTGAATGTCAATGAACTCCAACTGCTAGAGTAAGGTGTAGGCTGGAGGTGCTTGAGCTCCGAGTTTATAGGACTGCTAGCTTTGCAGTGAAAAATAAAGAGAGACGGTGAGCGAGAGAGGGAGGGAGGGGGGGGGGGGGGGGGATAGAGAGAGATAGAGAGAGAGAGAGAGGGATAGAGAGAGAGAGAGAGGGGGGGGTGAGGCAGAGAGAGTGAGGAGAGGTAATGACAGATTCTGCACAGATTGTTAGTTTTTAAGGTGTGCTGCTCCCTTGAAAGATTAAGGGATGATGGTTCACATGGGAAACAATACCCTGTCCAGAAAGCAGTATGATAAAAATGGGCAAATGTAGCTAGGTGCAAGGACCAGGGAATTATCAGTAATCTTCCACTGAACGACGTTTTAAGCCCAGTTCTCAGGGTGTAAAATGGGAACCGGTAACTGCAGGGAGAATTGAGTCCACCGTCAATGAATCTCCCATTCTTTAATTTAAAAAAAATAAACAGCAGTTCATTCATTCAGTGTGGACATCAGTCGCTGGACAGCCTGAATTGCTCATCCCTTAGTTCCCTTGAGAAGGGGACTGATGAACCAGCTCCTTGAACTTCTGCAATCCTTTAGGTGAAGGTGTTCTCAAGTCAAGTCAAGTCTCAAGTCAAGTCAAGTCAAGTTTATTTGTCACATACACATACAAGATGTGCAGTGAAATGAAAGTGGGGCTCTTCGGGAGGCAGTGCCAGGATTTACACAGCCAAGGTTAAGGAATAGCAATGTATTTCCAAGGCAGGACGGTGTGAATATGGAGGAGATGGTCTGCAGTTAACGTTCTTCTGCCCTTCCCCTGCAAGGTGGGAAAGGTCTCAGATTTGAGAGGTTTTATTGGGGTACCTTTAATCCGTTTGCTAAAACTCTGTGCGCCTCAGTCACTGTGGACCTTTGCTGGAGGGGATGAATGTTTAGGGTGCTGGGTCGGCGACATATCAAGCAGGATGCTTGGTCTTGGATGTTGGTGAGTCTCTCGAGTTGTATTGGAGCAGGTTGAAGTAGCAGGTTGGAGCACAGTCAAGTAGATGATGGGCTGACTTTGGTTTGACAGGAGGTGAGTCACTCACCACAGAATACTCAGCTATCTCGCCGACTCTTGCATTCACAGCATCCACGTGGCTGGGTCCATTTGTGTTTCTAATCAATGCTGACGATAGAAGTCTTGGTGATGGTAGTGGCATTGAATGCCAGGGGTAGGTGTTTTGAATCGCTCTTGGTGGAGGTGGCCTTGCCTGGCAGTTGAGTACCACAAACAATGCTTTCTATTTACCATCACATGCTGGGATCTTGTCTAGGTTTGGTGCCTGCAGATGTGGATTGCTTCATTTACTGAGGGGCTGCATGTCGACCTGAACACTGTGCTCGCGGATGTCCTTACATCCGTTCAGATAATGGCAGGAAGGTCATCGATGAAACGGCTTAATATGGGAACTCAGGAAGTAAAGTCCCATGTTTCCCCTGAATGCTTTATGAAGGGCGGAAGTGCCTTAAAAATTAGATTTTAGTTTAATGTGTGGTTTTAGCATAACTGATTTTATGACAGATTTGTGATGTTTATTACTGGAGAATTAGCCTCTATATTTGCAGGGGGGGTGGGGGGGGAGGTATGAAATTAATAACACAGTACTGAAAGGGACCCTTTCTCAAGATGGAGAGATCTATTCGATATTTCTCATCTGGACAACAATGCCAAGATGCCGGGAGACAAAAAAGCTGGAGAAACTCAGCGGGTGCAGCAGCATCTATGGAGCGAAGGAAATAGGCAACGTTACAGGCCAAAAGAAGGGTTTCGCCCCAAAACGTTGCCTAGTTCCTTCGCTCCATAGGTGCTGCCTCACCCGCTGAGTTTCTCCAGCATTTTTGTCCACCTTCGATTTTTCAGCATCTGCAGTTCCTTCTTAAACACAATGCCAAGATGACGATAGGGCAGTGAGGCATCTCTCTAGTTGCTGAGGGTAATGCAGCTAATAGAACAGGGCAAAAGAAAATCTGGCGAAAACTCACATCTAAAATTGATTTTGCAGATAACAAGTAGTGTTTAAGGTGATGCACCAGATAATGTAAATGATTGTATTGCCCAGATTACTTATCCATCAACGCATTGTCAAAGCAAGATTTCAATTAGTAAACTGGGGACAAAAGATGGCCATTCTGCCTTCGGGTCTATCTCATTATTCAGTTGGATTAATGCTGATCTGCAATTTAATTCCATTTGCCCCACCATTGCTCCGTACATAAGGCGATTTCACCTCTGACTTAAAAGCCAAGTCAAGAGTCAAGTCAAGAGAGCTTCATTGTCATGTGTCCCAGATAGGACAATGAAATTCTTGCTTGCTGTAGCACAACAGAATATGTAAACATAATACAAAACGGAAGATAAAAGTTCATTGTGTCTATAGACCATATATACACAATAAATAAACAGATATAGTGCAAAAATAATAATAATAGACTGTTGTTCAGAGCTTATTTGATGTTGTGTTTAATAGCCTGATGGCTGTAGGGAAGAGGCTGTTCCTGAATCTAGATGTTACTGATTTCAGGCTCCTGTACCTTCTTCCCGATGGCAACGGTGAGATGAGTACCAAGCACAAATTGGTATCCACCATCCACCGCTTAATAGGAGTTCCAGATATATGCTATCCTTTGTGTAAATCTGTGGCTTTCCAGTTGACGCATAGAAACATAGAAAATAGGTGCAGGAGTAGGCCATTCGGCCCTTTGAGCCTGCACCGCCATTCAATATGATCATGGCTGATCATCCAACTCAGTATCCTGTTCCTGCCTTCTCTCCATACCCCCTGATCCCTTTAGCCACAAGGGCCACATCTAACTCCCTCTTAAATATAGCCAATGAACTGTGGCCTCAACTACCTTCTGCGGCAGAGAATTCCAGAGATTCACCACTCTCTGTGTGAAAAAAGTTTTCCTCATCTCGGTCCTAAAAGATTTCCCCCTTATCCTTAAACTATGACCCCTTGTTCTGGATCATGGGAGCGCAAAAACTGTACACTCCCGTTTTCTTCATTTCTCCCACCAGAACTTCTCACAGCCCATTCTATTAAATATCATGTATTTAGCTCTCCTGCCATCCTTTGCAAGGGAATACCATTGAAATATAAATCAATATCCGATCGGTTTAACATTATTAAACCCCTTTTGTTCTGATGAATCCACACTAATCCTTCCCAAGTTGTGCTGACAGAACTGAATGCCGCTCTCCGCTGTTGGGTGGGTGGAAGAAATTAAATTCCGCACTAAAACTCCGCTGAAACCCCCCCCCCCCCCACCCCACCCCCACCCACCCACCCAAAAGCAGAGGCATGCTCAACCACTTTTCCCCATGCACTCCCAACCTTTCTCACAAGTGACTTTAACCTCTTTGATGGCCCTCATGATCAGCATATGATTCATCGACATGAAAAAAAACATGACATTATCCTATTTATGGTCTTGTTTTTCAGGCAGTATTCCACTCGCGGAGGGAAAGAAAGATTACTGTAATTTGCTGTGACCATGGGTTTGCTCTTCCCAGTGATCACTCAGCATGTAACGCAGGTCAGAGAACAAAGGGCTATTCTCCAGCCCAACGAACTGGAGTGTCACGAAACACTGAGCTGCCATTTTCTCAACAACGGCTCTATTGATTCATCGCTCCGAGAGAAGAGACTGTTGTTACCCATTCGTCTTAACCCTAAGCAGCCAAGGGCCTTGCCAGGGTGACTGTTTAGCAATTCATTCCTCCTCTTTCCTCACGACACACTTAAGTATAACATTCAAAATGGCCACCGTTTATAATACTTACCAGTTGACTTTATTGATCACTTCAACACCCCCCCGAGATTGGCAGCCATAATCTGTTGCTCCAAATCGCACCTTCAGTCAAACACTTGGAAAAATGACTCAAATAATAAGACTGAAATTTACTTAGACCTTCTGTCTTCACGCAATATGTGCAAGACACTCTGAAGACTCTAATGTTTAAGAACGAACGGCAAGTAATGGAAAATCGAAGGTAGACAATAAAGTTGTAGAAACTCAGTGGGTGAGTCTACAATTAGACAGGCAGCTAATGCCCCTGTCCCACTTAGGAAACCTGAACGGTAACCTCTGAAGGCTTTGCGCCCCACCTTGGGTTTCCGTCAATCTGTACCTTTGAGTGTTGTTTCACTTTGGGAGGTCAAATATAAAGGAAACATAGAAACATAGAAAATAGGTGCAGGAGTTGGCCATTCGGCCCTTCGAGCCTGCACCGCCATTCAACATGATCATGGCTGATCATCCAACTCAGTATCCTGTACCTGCCTTCTCTCCATACCCCCTGATCCCTTTAGCCACAAGGGCCACATCTAACTCCCTCTTAAATATAGCCAATGAACTGGCTTCAACTACCTTCTGTGGCAGAGAGTTCCACAGATTCACCACTCTCTGTGTGAAAAATGTTTTTCTCATCTCGGTCCTAAAGGATTTCCCCTCTATCCTCAAACTGTGACCCCTTGTTCTGGACTTCCCCAACATCGGGAACAATCTTCGTGCATCTAGCCTGTCCAACCCCTTAAGAATTTTGTACGTTTCTATAAGATCCCCCCTCTATCTTCTAAATTCTAGCGAGTACAAGCCGAGTCTATCTGGTATACAATGAGTGGTAGAACAAGGTATACAATGCGTGGTAGAACTCTTAGGAGCAATGATATACAGAGCGAAGTTTGGGTGCAAGTCTATCCTTCATGAAAGTGGCAACATCCTTGAATTAGATTTAATCCATTGATTCATTGATTGGGGTATTAAGTATTAAAGTTATGAAGCCATCTTGCAGCTGTATAAGCTTTGGTTCGGCCACGTTTGGAGTATGGTGTGAAACCTTGGCTACAGAAAGGGTGCAGAGCCTATGGAGAGAGTACAGAAGTGGTTCCCCGGGATTGGAGAGTATTAGTTAAGAGAAGAGGATGGACAAACTTGGACGGTTTTCTCTAGAATGTCAGAGGCTGAAGGGTGACCTGATAGGAGTAAATAATATTATGTGATGGCACTGTCCCACGGTACGAGTTCATTCCAAGAGCTCTCTCTCCCGAGTTTGCCCTGATTCGAACTCGGAGATTTACGGCAATGGCCGCTCGTCGGTACTCGGGGCTCTCGTGGACATTTTTCAACATGTTGAAAAATCTTCACGAGTCTTCCCCAGCTTACCTGCCGTTAGCGAGTCTTCCCGAGTACCTGCCTTTAGCGTTACGAGCCGCTAAGAGACGTCCCCAAGCTCCGACATACCCGCTACGTTCATTCTCCGTGCTTACCACGAGTTTGATTGTATTTAAACTCGGGAGAGCTCTTGGAATTAACTCGTAGGGCCTTTAGTCATAGATTGACGATGGCCAGAGTTTTTTTTTTCCAAGGCGCAAATGTCAAATACCAGAGAGTTTGAGAAGGGGGAATGTTTAAGGAAGATTTGAAAGGCAATTTTTTTTTTTAACACAGAGAATGGTAGGTGCCTGGAACACACTGCTGGAGAGGTGGTAGACACAGATAATGTTCCTAACAAACAACTTTTAAGAGGCATTTGGACAAGCACTTGAAGAAACAGATAATGGAGGGATATGGAAGATGTGCAGGCAGATGGGATGAAGTTAGACTGACATTATGGTTGGCACAACGAAATGCATGGTGGGCCATGAAGAGCGACAAGTCAAGTCAAGTCAAGTCAAGTTTATTTGTCACATACACATACGAGATGTGCAGTGAAATGAAAGTGGCAATGCTCGCGGACTTTTGTGCAAAAGACAAACAACAAAACAACCAAACAAATTATAAACACAATCATAACACACATATTCTTTGGTACATAATAAATAATGGAAGGAAAAGAGCAGTTCTGTAGCGAGTTAGTCCCTGGTGAGATAGGCGTTTGGACAGTCCGAATTGCCTCTGGGAAGAAACTGCTTCTCAATCTCTCCGTTCTCACCGCATGGCAACGGAGGCGTTTGCCTGACCGTAGCAGCTGGAACAGTCCGTTGCAGGGGTGGAAGGGGTCTCTCATGATTTTGTTTGCTCTGGAGTTGCACCTCCTGTTGTATAGTTCCTGCAGGGGGGTGAGTGAAGTTCCCATAGTGCATTCGGCCGAACGCACTACTCTCTGCAGAGCTGTGCTGTTCCTGTGCTGTATTCTTCTATGCAATTGTATCATTTAACATATGGAGGGAATTCATATCCAACCATGGTTAATTCTGAAATCAAATTCAATAAACCTGGATTGTTCCTAGCAGAATGATTGTCTATGAAATATTTTTTGCATCATCTCTCACGCCCGAGCTCGAATGGTAGATTTTTTTAGAAATTAAGTGATTTGGAAAGGGAAATGGAACTGGGGTGAAAGATCAGCCATAATATTAAAGTGGCAGAACAGTTCTGAGGGGCTGAATGGCCTACCCCTGCCTCTGTTTCTTGTGTTCTTATGAACTGTCCTGTGAATCCAGTCTCCATTTGATACTTAATCAAACAAACAAACATAGAAACATAGAAAATAGGTGTAGGAGTAGGCCATTTGGCCCTTCGAGCCTGCACCGCCATTCAATATGATCACGGCTGATCATCCAACTCAGTATCCTGCTGGAGAAACTCGGTGATCAGGCAACATCCGTGGGAGGAAATGGGAAGATGATGTTTTGGATGGGGACCTTTCTTGGAACTCTTCTTCAGATTTCTTCCAGCAGTTTGTATATTGCTCAAGATTCCAGCAACTGCATAGAAACATAGAAAATAGGTGGAGGAGGAGGCCATTCGGCCCTTCGAGCTAGCACCGCCATTCATTGTGATCATGGCTGATCGTCCCCAATCAATAACCTGTGCCTGCCTTCTCCCCATATCCCTTGATTCCACTAGCCCCTAGAGCTCTATCTAACTCTCTCTTAAATCCATCCAGTGATTTGGCCTCCACTGCCCTCTGTGGCAGGGAATTCCACAAATTCACAACTCTCTGGGTGAAAACGTTTTTTCTCACCTCAGTCTTAAATGGCCTCCCTTTTATTCTAAGGCTGTGGTCCCTGGTTACTAAGACTGTGGCTCCTGGTTACTAAGACTGTGGCCCCTGGCTACTAAGACTGTGGCCCTTGGTTACTAAGGCTGTGGCCCCTGGTTACTAAGACTGTGGCCCCTGGTAACAAAGACTGTGGCCCCTGGCAACAAAGACTGTGGCCCCTGGAACTGCAGTCCCTTGTGTCTCCTGATCTTTAATGCCGTCTGAGGTGGGATTCAGGGAGAACATTTTTTAAAAGGTTTCGTCTGAAAATTACAATGACTCAAGAAGGTGTGGTTCCAGGGAAAAGGCAAGAGAATGGGGTTAAGAGGGAAAGGTAGATCAGCCATGATTGAATGGTGACGTAGACATGATGGGCCAAATAGCCTAATTCTGCTTCTATAACTTATGAAGGTCTACCAATCTCTCAGGGTAATTGGTTGAAGTCAAAAAATGCAGGCTAATGCCAAAGAATGCATGCAGATGAACATGCACTGAAACATGCTCCTTCAGTTGCACATCACATGAAGATCCACACCTGATGAATTTCATAGTGGACAGGATCTAGGTAGGGAGCATGTTCATCAGTCCAATTTAAGATTCACTGATCAATCTCTCCTTGCTTTTTAATGTCCGTTCTGCAACATTTATCTGGATTCTATGTTGCAAATGACCAGACCTCCAAGGACTTGGTGGTGGTTCCCTTGATCTTCTTGAGTCCTTCAGGTACATTTGTCCCGCTGAGTTCCTCCAGCTTTTTGTGTCTACCCCCCATACACTCTATTAGGTCTTTCCGAGGAAAGCCACAAAATGCTGGAGTAACTCAGTGGGTCAGGATCATCCCTGGAGATCGAGGGGAGGTGACATTGAGGGTCGGGGCCCTTCTTCAGGTTAATTTGATGAAGGATCCTAACCAGAAACGTCAATTATTAAATCAGTGTGAAGAAGGGTTCCAATCTGAAACATTACCTATCCATGTTCTCTAGGGATTCTCCAAGGATGTAACCTGCTAAGTTATTCCAGCATTTTGTGTTTTCCCTTGGTAAACCAGCATCTGTAGTTTAAGAAAGAACTGCAGATGCTGGTAAAATCGAAGGTAGACATGAAATGCTGGAGACTCAGCAGGTGAAGCAGTATCTATGGAGAGAAGCAATTGCCGACGTTTCGGGACGAGACCCTTCTTCCGACTGAAACATAGAAACATAGAAATTAGGTGCAGGAGTAGGCCATTCGGCCCTTCGAGCCTGCACCGCCATTCAATATGATCATGGCTGATCATCCAACTCAGTATCCCGTACCTGCCTTCTCTCCATACCCCCTGATCCCCTTAGCCACAAGGGCCACATCTAACTCCCTCTTAAATATAGCCAATGAACTGGCCTCAACTACCCTCTGTGGCAGAGAGTTCCAGAGATTCACCACTCTCTGTGTGAAAAAAGTTCTTCTCATTTCGGTATTAAAGGATTTCCCCCTTATCCTTAAGCTGTGACCCTTTGTCCTGGACTTCCCTAACATCGGGAACAATTTTCCTGCATCTAGCCTGTCCAACCCCTTAAGAATTTTGTGAAGAAGGGTCTTGACCCGAAACATCGCCAATTCCTTCTCTCCATAGATGCTGCCTCACCCAATGAGTTTCTCCAACATTATGTGTCTACCAGCATCTGTAGTTCCTTGTTTCTACATAAAATATCTTCTGGACACTATCTCAAAGAAGAACTGAGCAGGTCCCACTGATTCTCACCATATCCCCGAAACTTTTGCTATCCTGGGACCAATTCTTTGCCTGTGTTGGAACAACACACTGTCTGGTCATTATCATCATGTGATAATTCGCTGTGCACATATCGTCAGCTGTGTTTCCAACATTGCAACCGTGACTGCACTTCAAAAAGCATATTATTGGTGGCAGACCACTTTGGGATGGCTTGGTGCTGTAAAATGCAACCTTTCATTCCTTCTGCTCCACCACTTCCATTGATCTGATGCAGTAGCCCGACCCACATCTTATACCTTGACCAAGCTCTTCCAGCTCATCGAGAGCTGCGGTTCTAAAATGTACCTGTTGAGATATCAGGAAAACTGTCGGAGAGCAGTTACTATGAAAGGAAGACCCTGCATTAAACCTGCGTCAAAGAACATTCTCTCTCCGCTGACAATCTGTGATCTGTAATCTGGTTATCCGATCCCTTCCTGCCCTTCTCACCACTGTCCAGCCCTCCACCTTCTCTTCCTCCCCGCCTGCTACCTAATGCCTGAGCTCTGCAGGTGGTGGGATGTTTATCGCCCAGGTATCCTCTGGATTGGATCCAGTGCCCGCAGTCACTCAGCACCTTAATCAAATCACTTTGCTTCACAAAGATGAAAGGGGGGGGGGCTGAAATTCAATCGGCAAGTTACCCAGCCACTGCCTTCAGAGTTTCCCGAGCAGTGGCTTTGAAAGATTTGAGTAGCAGCTTTGTTGCAAGCAAACACCGCATGAGAAGAAGCAATGGGAAGCATGGAGACAAAGAGTAACAGATCCCAAAGTTTCGGACAAGTGTTCTCAGAACTTTACAGGACATGAGGAGGCCATTCAGCCCATCACCAAGATGAAGAAATGGAGGACATGCTTTGTTACAGTGGATGCCAAGACCAGAATTAAATTATTTTGTAGTTAGTATATCTATGTGGAAAATGCAGCAAAACAAAGCTATTTAGAAAACAAGCTATATATATATAGCTATACAAAAATAGCTATACAGAAATCTGATTGTGATCAGATCCCCTGTGGACAAGCTTTTCCCTTTGAGAATAGGGAAGATTCAAACAAGAGGACATGACTTCAGAATTAAGGGACAGAAGTTTAGGGGTAATATGAGGGGGAACTTCTTTACGCAGAGAGTGGTGGCGGTGTGGAATGAGCTCCCAGTGGAAGTGGTGGAGGCAGGTTCATTGGTATCATTTAAAAATAAATTGGATAGGCATATGGATGAGAAGGGAATGGAGGGTTATGGTACGAGTGCAGGCAGGTGGGACTAAGGGGAAAAACATTTGTTCGGCATGGACTTGTAGGGCCGAGATGGCCTGTTTCCGTGCTGTAATTGTTATATGGTTATATGGTTATATGGTTATCATTTATTTTCAAGATTCAGTGAAAATCACCAGCTCTTTTTGAGTTAACAGCATAGAGTCTTTTACATTGCCCCCGTGAAAGCAGACGGGACAATTAGTTTAATACATCTTTAAAAAATGGCACTTTAAACTGCTCCGACTAAATGCGGCATTCACTCAATGTTGCCCTCTGACATGCAGTGTTGTTTACATTTATGCCAGTCCAACAATGCGGCTCTTTCTTCGGACTGTCCTGCTGAAATGAAAGTACTCCCTCAGTGTTGCTGTAAAGTGGCTCTCCCTCACTGCCACCATTGCTACAGTGCAGCGTTCCCCCAGTTGTGCAAGTCCATCGGTGAGATCATCTTCCTTCTTCCACCTCTTCCATTCTTCTCCCCACCTACCCCCACCCTCACATCAGTCTGAAGAAGGGTCTCAATGCGAAACGTTGCCTATTTCCTTCGCTCCATAGATGCTGCCTCACCCGCTGAGTTTCTCCAGCATTTTTGACCACAGTGCAAATCCAACAGTTGACATTCACTCAGATGGAAGGGAGGTCAGAGCCGATGATGGACTGGGCCCTCACCCACATCTGCCGACTAAATCTCTGCTGATCGTCCACTCTTTTGTGTTTGGTCCCTATTCTGATCCCTGTTTTTTTCCCAGTACCCCAGGGTATCCCTTTCTTTGTAACCAACCTGGTCCTGGCCGTAGCCTTGTCTTAATTTCTTCTGTGTCTGCTACAGTGATGGGGAGCAATAGGCCCTTCGAGCCAGTACCGCCATTCAATGTGATCATGGCTGATCATCCACAATCAGTACCCCGTTCCTGCCTTCTCCCCACATCCCCTGACTCCGCTATCTTTAAGAGCCGTATCTAGCTCTCTCTTGAAAGTATCCAGAGAACTGGCCTCCACCGCCCTCTGAGGCAGAGAATTCCACAAACTCACAACTCTCTGTGAGAAAAAGTGTTTCCTCATTTCCGTTCTAAATGGCTTACCCCTTATTCTTAAACTATGTCCCCTGGTTCTAGACTCCCCCAAGATCAGGAACATGTTTCCTGCCTCTAGCATGTCCAAACCCTTAATAATCTTGTATGTTTCGATAAGATCCATTCCCGTTGGTAATGAGGCCTTGTGTCCCATAGGATTTACCAACAATATGTTTTAGATTGAACATATACCCGAGGCTTTGTCTGCAGTCTCAGGGACATGAAAGATCTCACTGTAGAAGAGCAGGTGGGCCCTTCTCAGAGTGTTGAATCCAAGATTTATCCGTCAGTCAACGGCATACTTAAGGGCCCGACCCACTTGGGCGTTATTTACGCGACATCATTTACGCGTCACGACACACGACACACGCATGGCGTGCTTTACGCGCGCATGGCGCGTGGTGAGATGTGGTGACGTAGGCAGTGACGCGTGGACACGCGGCGCCCCAGGATTTTGGGATTCACAAATGACGCCCAAGTGGGACAGGCCCTTTAGTTGTCAATACGTGACTGTGTGTACAGAGCTCGCTGCGCAGAAAATGCACGCTCTGATAGCAAAACTAGACTGGTGATCTGTTGGTCCAAAATGATCCATTACATTCAAATCCTGCCATTGGAGTTTCAGAATTTAAAAACAATTTTAAAATAGCATCTGCAGACAGGGCTGAAGGATTGTAGGTTCTTTGTACATGAGGGAACATATTCCTCATGTTCCATGATGGAGGTCAATACACTGGATGTATTCAAAAGGGAGTTAAGTAAGTAAGTTTATTCACATACAAGGAATTTGCCTTGGTGCTCCGCCCACAAGTAACAACATGACATACAGCGACAGTTACGAATGATTCAAAAATCACTAAACATTAATAATAATAAAACATTAATGATAAAACACCATTGATCAAGCATGTGAACCAACAAAATACCAGATTAAAGGAAGGCTACAGATTTGTGGCTGTTGAGTAGAGCAACTACTCGTGGATAAAAACTGTTTTTATGTCTGGCTGTGGCAGCTTTGACAGTCCGGAGTCGCCTTCCAGAGGGAAGTGATTCAAAGAGTTTGTGGCCAGGGTGAGTGGGGTCAGAGATGATCTTGCCCGCTCGCTTCCTGGCCCTTGCTCTTGGGGCTAACGGAATCAAGGGATATGGGGAGAAAGCAGGAACAGGGTACTGATTCTGGATGATCATCCATGATGGCGGTGCTGGTTCAAAGGGCCGAATGGCCTACTCCTGCACCTATTTTCTATGTTTCTATGTCATCTATCTGTGTGTGGTCTGAGCTTGCATATAACTGGCCAGTCTGGCCAAACCCATTTGCTCTTTGCTGTCCTCTGAAGGGCTCAGTACACGATGACCTTCTCAGGACACCAGAGAGGGTGACACACGCCAGCCTTGCCAATTGCGCCCACAACAAGAAAATGAGCAACAAACATAATATAACTGTTACATATTAATGATTTTTTTTTTCATTTTTGACATTTCGTTCCCATTGTGATGCAAGTTTCCAAATGAATTGCATCTGCATGATTTTTATCCCATCAGTGACCGTTTTAATGAGGGGAACCGAAGAAATTAAATCACTCGAATATGCGCGGGGAAGTACAGAATTAGTTAGACAGAAAATGTAGCTCCTTCGACACCGCCCGGCCAGATAAAAAACAGGAAAGGTTGGAAACTCAACAGTTTAAGCAACATCTGTGAAAAGAGTCATGTTTTAGCTCAGCAATATTCCGTCAGATTTAATTTTCCTTCTTTTTCCACAAGTGCTACTTGACCAGCTGAGTGTTTAGAGCATGTTAGGGCAGTAAAGAAAGCGAATGGTATGTTAGCTTTCATTGCAAAAGGATTTGAGTATAGGAGCAGGGAGGTTCTACTGCAGTTGTACAGGGTCTTGGTGAGACCACACCTGGAGTATTGCGTACAGTTTTGGTCTCCAAATCTGAGGAAGGACATTATTGCCAAAGAGGGAGTGCAGAGAAGGTTCACCAGACTGATTCCTGGGATGTCAGGACTGTCTTATGAAAAAGACTGGATAGACTTGGTTTATACTCTCTAGAATTTAGAAGATTGAGAGGGGATCTTATAGAAACTTACAAAATTCTTAAGGGGTTGGACAGGCTAGATGCAGGAAGATTGTTCCCGATGTTGGGGAAGTCCAGGACAAGGGGTCACAGCTTAAGGATAATGGGGAAATCCTTTAAAACCGAGATGAGAAGAACTTTTTTCACACAGAGAGTGGTGAATCTCTGGAAAACTCTGCCACAGAGGGTAGTTGAGGCCAGTTCATTGGCTATATTTAAGAGGGAGTTAGATGTGGCCCTTGTGGCTAAGGGGATCAGGGGTATGGAGAGAAGGCAGGTACGGAGAAACTGAGTTGGATGATCAGCCATGATCATATTGAATGGCGGTCCAGGCTCGAAGGGCCGAATGGCCTACTCCTGCACTTAATTTCTATGTTTCTATGTTCTGGTTCTATTTCAGATTTCCAGCATCTGCAGATATATTTTTAATTTTACTGTTCTGCCAAATGCTCCCAGTTCAAAAACAGCCTGTCCCACTTTCACGACCTAATTCACCACCTTTTTTACTCGAGAACATTTTTCATCGTGTTGAAAAAACGCCCCGACCTACTTGATGCCACGAGGACCTTCGACTAGCATCACGACCTGCCTACGACCTCCTACGACCATGCTGCGAGTATGAGTCAAGGGCAAACTCGGCAGAGGTCGTGAAAGTGGGACATGCCCTTTAGTTGCAAGGTAGACAAAAATGCTGGAGAAACTCATCCCAGGCCCGTTGAGTCACTCCAGCACTTTTTGTCTTTTAAAAAAAAATTTCATTCTGGAGGATCGCAACCAGCTGAGATAAGGAAGGGCCTGTCCCACTGTACGAGGTAATTCAAGAGCTCTCCCGAGTTAAAAAAAAAATCTAACTCGTGGTAAGCACGTAGAATGTACGTAGCGGGTACATCGCAGCTCAGGACGTCTCTTAGCGGCTCGTAACGCTAACGGTAGGTACTCGGGCAACGCGGTAAGCTCGTGAAGACTCGTGAAGATTTTTCAACATGTTGAAAAATGTCCACGAGAGTCCCGAGTACCTACGAGCGGCCATTACAGTAATTCTCCGAGTTCGAATCAGGGGAAGATCGGGAGAACTCTTGAATTAGCTCGCACAGTGGGACAGGGCCTTTACTCATTGTTTTTAGAACTTCAGGTGACATCTACAGTGCTGACTATTGTTATTTACTGGGACTGGATAAGAGAATGTAGTCAAAAATGCTGGAGAAACTCAGCAGGTGCGGCAGCATCTATGGAGCAAACTGGATAAGGGAATGACTGAAACAACATCTGCCTCCAGTACAGCTGTCCTCCCGATATCAGAACAATGTCCCTAAATTTTACTCCCTTATTTGCGTCTTTATTTTACAAGCATTTTCAGTTGTAGCAAAATCAGTTCGGAACGAACAGTGCAAGTCACAGATGAGGGAGCAGTTAATAAAGTAATAGTATATAAGGTTTCCTGATAACTGCTGGCTTGGTAACAAAGTTGTTAATGCTACTGGTTTAGTAAACCAGAAAGCAAGACTTTAACAGTCCAGATTCAAGTTCAAATGCCATCGTGGCAGATGAGGAATTTGAGCTCATTTAATTATATTGGAAGCCAGATTATTAATAATTGTTTATGAAATGCCTGGATTGAAGTAAAATCATATCTGGCCCCCTCATGCCTCTCTGGGAAGGAAACCTGCCATTTTAACTCAGATTAGCCAGAGCCCGACTCAGGATCAACAGCAAAGTGGCTGAACCTGCCTCCTGAAATCACCCAGCACGACACCCAGCAGTCCCCCTAATGTCAGCCTGCCTAATAGCGGCACTGTATATGTAGGGAGGAACTGCAGATGCTGCTTTACACCAGAGATAGACACAAAATGCTGGAGTAACTCAGCGGGACAGGCAGCAAGCATCTCTGGAGAGAAGGAATGGGTGACGTTTCGGGTTGAGACCCTTCTTCACACTTCAGAGTCAGGAGGGAAGAGGGAAGACACAGAAATAGTCACTATCTCCGTGTCTCCCTATCCCCTGACTCTCAGTCAGAAGAAAGATCTCAACCCGAAATGGCACTGTGTGTCTGCTTTCACCGTCCAGACTGCAGCGACTCATGAAGGAGGCTCACCATTGCCTGCTCAAGAGGCGGGCAATAAATGCTGACCATGTCCGTGCCTCCAACATCCTTTGAGGGGATAAAAAAACATATTTTGTTACATCTGGAAAATGGGTCCAAAATGGCAACAACTTAAAATCCTTCCCTTTATTTTGTGTTCACATTCTTGCTCGCTTTTTTTTCATTCTGCATTCTTGTATTCACTGCCTCACTTGTTTGTTACAAGCTCACAATCAGATTCAGATTCAGATTCAATTTTAATTGTCATTGTCAGTGTACAGTACAGAGACAACGAAATGCATTTAGCATCTCCCTTGAAGAGCGACATAGCAAACGATTTGAATAAAAAAATAATAAGTGTCCGGGGGGGGGTGGTGATTGGCAGTCACCGAGGTACGTTATTGAGTAGAGTGACAGCCGCCGGAAAGAAGCTGTTCCTCGACCTGCTGGTTCGGCAACGGAGAGACCTGTAGCGCCTCCCGGATGGTAGGAGGGTAAACAGTCCATGGTTGGGGTGAGAGCAGTCCTTGGCGATGCTGAGCGCCCTCCGCAGACAGCGCTTGCTTTGGACAGACTCAATGGAGGGGAGCGTGGAACCGGTGATGCGTTGGGCAATTTTCACCACCCTCTGCAATGCCTTCCGGTCGGAGACAGAGCAGTTGCCATACCATACTGTGATGCAGTTGGTAAGGATGCTCTCGATGGTGCAGCGGTAGAAGTTCACCAGGATCTGAGGAGACAGATGGACCTTCTTCAGTCTCCTCAGGAAGAAGGGACGCTGATGAGCCTCATCAATCTCATTATCCTTCTCCATCCTTCATCTCTTTCGCCAACCTACTCCTTTTCCACTCCCCTCTCTCCCTCGCTTCACTTTTTCTTTCTCTCTCCCTCGGCAGTTTCCATCTTTACCAATGCATTTTAGTTTAGTTTAGCTTACAGATACAGCGTGGTAACAGGCGCACCGAGTCCGCGCCGACCACCGATCGTCACACGTGAGCACTATCCTACACACTGGGGACAATTTCTCCAAGTCAATTAACCTACAAGCCTACAACCGTCTTTGAAATATGGGGGGGGGGGGAACTGGAGATCCCAGAGAAAACCCAATCCGGTCACGGTGAGAACGTACAAACTCCGTTCAGACAGCATCAGTAGTCAGGATCGAACCCTGGTCTCTGGGGCTGTAGGGCAGCAACTCTACCGCTGTGCCACCATGCCACCGGTACTCTCGTTGTACTGAGGTACTGATTGTATCAGGGTACTGATTGTGGATGATCAGCCATGATCACATTGAATAGCGGTGCTGGCTCGAAGGGCCGAATGGCCTACTCCTGCACCCATTGTCTATTGTATCTCCCACTCCCCATTTTTTTATTTTCTAGGCTTCTCCCTTTGCCTGTGAGTCTGTGGAATTCTCTGCCTCAGAGGGCGGTGGAGGCCGGTTCTCTGGATACTTTCAAGAGAGAGCTAGGTAGGGCTCTTAAAGACACAGGTAGCGGAGTCAGGGGATATGGGGAGAAGGCAGGAATGTGGTACTGATTGGGGATACGCAGCTTTTTTGTGTACCTTCGATTCTCCAGCATCTGCAGTTCCTTCTTAAACACTGATTGGGGATGATCAGCCATGATCACATTGAATGGCGGTGCTGGCTCGAAGAGCCGAATGGCCTACTCCTGCACCTATTGTCTATTGTATCTATCCCTTTGTGTGTCTTTGCCTGTCTCCCCTTATCCTTCTGTCTTTTCTATTCCAAGTTTATTAGCCCCTTATGCACTTGATACTTTGTATATCGCAGCAGGATTCCTCTGCCCTGCTCTGTCTCACCTGTTCGACAGAGGCGGATGTAAAATTTGAATCCGATACTACTGCCTGTGCTCTCTACCTGAACGTGGCCAGGGGGATTGAATCACACTTGGTAAACAGACAGATTGTATTACCCCACCAACAATGAAGATTTTTCTTCTGCTACTGTACAGCAGTTTACTTTGCACTTTCGCAGCAAGTTAAAAAAGTTAAAATTCCAGCAGATCCTCATGCATTATCCCTAATTCCTTTGAAGCAACTGCCAGCTGTTAATATTTTCACAGTGGCCGTTCATTATGGGAGGTATGTATGCTTATACTGAGCACATCCAGTAACAGCAAACGGATCCACTAAGACTGTAACCAGAGAGGGGCATGGGAAGGTTGCAAGGACTGGGATCATGGCTGGATTTCCAATGTTTTGCATGGAATTAGAACTCAGTGGGATCAATTTATAATTCCATGTAAGGGACCAGGAGAGAAAGGACGAGCCTTTCGGATACCGGAATCCTTATGGGTGCTAATAGCCCAGTTTATTGGATAGGAAATCCAATAATCTTCTCTGCTGAGGGTTGGATTGGAAAACAGTCTTGTGTCTGAGCAGTTGGCGACACAAAAAACTCAGCGGGTGCAGCAGCATCTATGGAGCGAAGGAAATAGGCAACGTTTCGGGCCGAAACCCTTCTTGAAGTCACGCACAGTCAGGCAGCATCTGCGAAGGGAATGGACAGAGGACATTTTGGGTTGGGACCCGTCTTTAGTCTGATGGAATGGGGGGGGGGGGGAGCTCAAAAAGTTTCTGGCGGTGATAGAAACAAATAACTGCTTCTTGAGCAAGTCAGCGGGTCAGCACAGGAGAAAAATCAGGCAAGCATCTGCAAAATAGAGAGAGGACAGAGGAGATTTACTAGAATGTTGCCTGGGTTTCAGCAACTAAGTTACAGACAAAGGTTGAACAAGTTAGGGCTTTATTCTTTGGAGCGCAGAAGGTTAAGGGGGGACTTGATAGAGGTCTTTAAAATCATGAGAGGGATAGACAGAGTTGATGTGGACAAGCTTTTCCCTTTGAGAATAGGGAAGATTCAAACAAGAGGACATGACTTCAGAATTAAGGGACAGAAGTTTAGGGGTAATATGAGGGGGAACTTCTTTACTCAGAGAGTGGTGGCGGTGTGGAATGAGCTTCCAGTGGAAGTGGTGGAGGCAGGTTCATTGGTATCATTTAAAAATAAATTTGTTCGGCACGGACTTGTAGGGCCGAGAAAATTATATGGGTGAAATGTTTGGGGCTTGGACCCTTCTTAAGACTGAAAGTGAGGGGGGGGGGGGGGGAGGGGGGCGGGGGGGGGGGGGGTAAACAGGAGACGAGAATAGACCAGGACCAATCTGGGTCAGCCACAAATGACATCAAGCATGGCTTTGCCTGGTAGGGTCATTGTTGGCTAGGGCAGGTGTGATCTCAAGAGAAGCTACATGGAGCTGCCTCACATTTCACTATTGTGGCTTGCAAACAATAGTATGACCATTGAATTCTCTAATTTTAAGTAACTTACTCTCCTCCTCTCCCCCTTCCCGAGTCAGTTTTACCAGCTCCAAAGTTCTCTACATTGTTTCTCTACCCATCCTCTGTGTGAATAACTTGCCCCACACATCTCCATTAAACTTTCCCCCTCTCACCTTATAGGTAGGGTTGGGCATTGCCAGCCTGGGAAAAAGGTTCTGAATGTCTAGCCTATCTATTCCTCTCATAATTTTATAAGCCTCCCCTTAACCACCAATCTTCCAGTGAAAACAATTCCTATCCAACCTCTCCCTGTAGCTGAAACCCTATCATCCAGGTAAACCTCCTCTGCAATATCTACAGCGTCCACATCTTAGAAACATAGAAAATAGGTGCAGGAGTAGGCCATTCGGCCCTTCGAGCCTGCACCGCCATTCAATATGATCATGGCTGATCATCCAACTCAGTATCCTGTACCTGCCTTCTCTCCATACCCCCTGATCCCTTTAGCCACAAGGGCCACATCTAACTCCCTCTTAAATATAGCCAATAAACTGGCCTCAACTACCTTCTGTGGCAGAGAATTCCAGAGATTCACCACTCTCTGTGTGAAAAATGTTTTCCTCATCTCGGTCCTAAAAGATTTCCCCCCTTATCCTTAAACTGCGACCCCATGTTCTGGACTTCCCCAACATCGGGAACAATCTTCCTGCATCTAGCCTGTCCAACCCCTTAAGAATTTTGTAAGTTTCTATAAGATCCCCCCTCAATCTTCTAAAGTCTTTCGAGTTTAAGCCGAGTCTATTCCATCTTTTCAGTATTGAGGTGACCAAAACAAGCCGTACTCCAAATGCTGTCTAATCAAAGTCCTATAGAGCTGAAACATGACTTATTGACTCGTCCATTCAATGCCCCTAGCGATGAAGGCAAGCTTACCAGGAGCTCGTCGAAGTCTTGTTGCGGCTCGTACGAGTAAAAAGTAACCAATTTTTTTGTCACAAGTATTATTTACTCGTGGACATTTTTCACAGTGTTGAAAAAACGTCACGAGTTTACCGGATTGCCCTCCGTGACATCCACGAGCTCCCACGTACCCGCTACGCACATTACACAAGCTTGAATCACGGGAGAACTCGGGAGAACTCTTGAATTACCTCGTACAGTGGGACAGGCCCTTTACTTTAACAGGCAGCTCGACATCAAATGATAAATGTCACGCAACTAAATATAGAGAGACTTTGCTCCCTATCCATAATCACCATTCTCTCATCAGTGACTCCATCGCTCTCCCTGGCTACTGTCTGAAACTGAGCCATACTGAATCAAATGATCAGCAACATTTCTATGGATGTAACCACATTAAAGGCATTTTTGTAAGATGTTCATGCCTGTTTGCCCAGTGTGACTTGGCATGATGCATTCCAGAACCACTCATTTTCCACTCTTTCTCTCCTAATTCATATTAATTTAACCATTTTAAGGTTGGTGATATTTTTTTACTGCAATTGAGTTTTAGACCTACTCTTTGGGATTGATTTAATCCTCACCTTCCACATCTTTATTGGGCACAGTGGCATTGTTGTTCAATTACTGGATTAGCATCCAGAGGCTCGCATTAATTACCTGAAGATTTGCAGTTTGAGTCCCACCACAACAGTCGTGATATTTAAATTGAGGTAATGAAATAAATATGGAAGGCAAAAGCTAGCACCTTAAATCATTGCAAAAACACTCAAGCACTAATGTCTTCACGGGGGAAGAAATATGCTATCCGTACCCAGTCTGGCCTCTATGTCACTCCAGACTCACAAAAATGTGGCAGACTCGAAAATAGCTTGGTGGAGAACTCAGCTGTATTAAACCTCTACATTGTAAGAATGAAGCAAGATGGGCAATTTAAACCTGGACACTGGATTTGGTCGCCAAAAAAATGTATACACATCTAAGTCCATCATGCAAGGTCCCCGTTGATAAGTATCTGCCTGGAGGACCAACAATATCAGGTGCATGGGCGCAGAAGCACCCAAGTTCCCCGAGTCAAAAGTTAGCCATGGTTTGGATATATATCAATCGCTCACTGCCATTCTGTCACAATCCTTGAATTAGGAGAGAAAGAGTGGAGAATGAGTGGTTCTAGAACGCCATCATGCCAAGTCACACTGGGCAAACAGGCATGAACATCTTGCACAAATGCCTTTAATGTGGTTACATCCATAGAAATGTTGCTGATCGTTTGATTCAATATGGCTCAGTTTCAGACAGTGGCCAGGGAGAGTGATAGAGTCACGGATGAGAGAATGGAGATCGTGGATAGGGAGCAAAGACAATGGTGTCAGTCTCTCAATATTCTGTCTCAATGGCACAGTGGCTCAAGGGGAAATGAGGGTTGGGATGATAACTGCTGCCCTGCCCAGCAAGGTCAACATCCCATGAGTGAAAAGGATGGTACTCAGATGGGGCTTCGAAGGACGAAAAGCCGAAGCGAAAAGAAGTGGAAGCCACGATACTGAACGGAAACGATGCGGAAAAGCCAAATAACCGAACGGACGTGTCCGTTCGGTTATTTGGCTTTTCCGTGTCGTTTCCGTTCTGTTATTTGGCTTTTCCGTGTCGTGTCCGTTCTGTTATTTGGCTTTTCCGTGTCGTGTCCGTTCTGTTATTTGGCTTTTCCGTGTCGTTTCCGTTCTGTTATTTGGCTTTTCCGTGTCGTTTCCGTTCTGTTATTTGTTTTCCGTTCTGTTATTTGGCTTGTCGTGTCCGTTCTGTTATTTGGCTTTTCCGTGTCGTTTCCGTTCTGTTATTTGGCTTTTCCGTGTCGTTTTCCGTTCTGTTATTTGGCTTTTCCGTGTCGGTTATTTGGCTTTTCCGTGTCGTTTCCGTTCTGTTATTTGGCTTTTCGCCGTCATTTCCTTGGTTTCCACTTCTTCCCTCCGGCTCCTCGTCCTTGGACGCCCCGTCCGCGCACGGAAAGGGATATTTTCCTCTTGGCGGTGGCACGGCATTTGGTTTTTGTTGCGGGCGGTGGAACGCGGGTGCTTCGAGAAGGGTGGGTGGCTGAGAGAGGGTTAAAGGCAGCCAGTGACAGGAAATGCCTTGGATAATGGCTCCTCTGATGAACATCTGCAACTTTGCATCACAAACCACTCATTTCTGCGATGAAAGGAAACATTCTTTGCCTTTCTTTCATGGGACATTAGCACTCTCTGCATGCCTAATAAGCTTTAAAAAAAAGTAAATTATATAAAGAAAAAAATATTGATTTCTGTGCTTGGCTGCAGCTGTGAGACTGCAAACTGTGGGAGAGCAGTCACTTCAGAATGTCACTTTGACAACTGAACATTCATCATTTTAGCTCCATCTTGCCAATCACAGTGACAATATACAACTATAAATTATAAGAAGATAATTTTATTGGTGCTACTTTGACAATGGGGGTGCTCAGTCTACAATCCTCTTTCACGGAATCAATGATGGAGCATAGAAGGAGGCCATTTGGTCCATCATGTTTGTGTTAGCTCTTTTGAATTCCCCACAGCCATCAGGCTATTAAACTCAAATGAAACAAAACTCTGAACATTAATAGACCATTATCTGTTTATTTGCACCTTATCTATTTATTTATTCATGTGTGTGTGTATATATTTATATAATGGTAGGTACACAAAAATGCTGGAGAAACTCAGCGTCTATGGAGCGAAGGAAATAGGCAACGTTTCGGGCCGAAACCCTTCTTCAGACTTTCTTTATATAATGGTATATGGACACACTGATCTGTTCTGTATTCATGCCTACCATGTTCTGTTGTGCTGAAGCAAAGCAAGAATTTCATTGTCCTATCTGGGACACATGACAATAAACTCCCTTGAATCATGAATCTTGCTCTCTCTACCAGCACCCTGCACAATTTTCCCTTCAGGTCTTTATCCAATTGCCTGAAAAATATTCGACGTTTCTACTCCCATTACTTTTTCAGCAGTGTTCCAGATCATGTTTTCCCACTCTGCAAAATATATTATTGCCTTATTATATAGAACATAAAAGATCACAGCGCAGGTACAGGCCCTTTTGCCCTTTTGGCGACACTGATATGATGCCAGCAAAATTGCCAAGTAGGACAGGCCCATTAAGGTTCTTATTATATACTTTCCTCTTACATTTGATGTACCAAAATGCAGCACCTCACAATAGATCCAATTAAACTCTATCAGTCATTTTCCTGCCCATTTCGGCAACTGATCTAGAGCATACTGTACACTTTGACAGCTTTCATTACTATCTGAAAACACCATCAATTTCAGATTCAGATTCAGATTCAGATTCAATTTTAATTGTCATTGTCAGTGTACAGTACAGAGACAACAAAATGCATTTAGCATCTCCCTGGAAGAGCGACAAAGCAAATGATTTGAATAAATAATAATAAGTGTCTGGGGGGGGGGTGGTGATTGGCAGTCACCGAGGTACGTTGTTGAGTAGAGTGACAGCCGCCGGGAAGAAGCTGTTCCTCGACCTGCTGGTTCGGCAACGGAGAGACCTGTAGCGCCTCCCGGATGGTAGGAGGGTAAACAGTCCATGGTTGGGGTGAGAGCAGTCCTTGGCGATGCTGAGCGCCCTCCGCAGACAGCGCTTGCTTTGGACAGACTCAATGGAGGGGAGTGAGGAACCGGTGATGCGTTGGGCAATTTTGGCATCATCTGCACATTTACTAACCAACCCATCCACATTTACATCCAAGTCGTGTATATACATATCACAAACAATAGAGGTGCCAGCACAAATGCCTGAACTCCACTGGTTACAGACCTCCCAGCCAGAATCATACTTTCGCCACAACCCTCTTTGTCTTCTATACGTAAGCCAGTTCTGAACCGAACACCCTAGTCACCGTGGATTCTATGCATCTTAATCTTCTGGATCAGCCAGCCATGGGCAACTTTAACAAATTCCTTACCAAAATCCGTTCAAACAACAACCATTGTCCCACCCTAATCGATCAATTTTGTCACCTTCCCAAAATTCAATTAAGCTCGTAAGACATGATGTGCCATGGACAAGTTTTTCTTGGTTCTTGGTTTCTTGGTCCTCCAAAATATTCCAAATGGAATTCAAACTGGAGGTGGACAAGAATCTCTCCATGGACAAGAATCTCCTTCTTAAACAAGGCAACTGCATTGGCTACTCTCCATGTCTCCAGGATCTTGCCTCTGGCCAGAGAAGATGTAAAGACCTTCGTCAAGGACTCAGCATTCTCTTTTACCTCTCTCATTAACCTGGGGTAGATCCCATCGGCCCCAGGGAATTTATTCTCTTTAACGCTCTTCAAGAGACCCAACCCTTTCTTATCTCAACCTGCCCTAGCTTATCCGTATTCCCCACACTGATCTCACTGTCCTCCATGTCTTTCTCCTTGGTCAATACAGGAGCAAAGTACTCATTTATCAGCTTGCATACATCCTCAGCTTCCAAGCATAAATTCCCTACAGTATACTTGAGGGGTCCTTGCTTCTCCTAGGTTATCCTCTTGGTTTTAATGTACATATAAAAATATGTGATTTTCATTAATCTGACTTACATTATTTGACATATTTTGGCCTTTCTAATTGCCCGCTTGAGTTCTTTCTTGCTTTCTTTGTATTCCTTCAGGTCCCATCTGATTTCAATAGACAATAGGTGCAGGAGTAGGCCATTCGGCCCTTCAAGCCAGCACCGCCATTCAATGTGATCATGGCTGATCATCCCCAATCAGTACCCCGTTCCTGCCTTCTCCCCATATCCCCTGACTCCGCTATCTTCAAGAGCCCTATCTAGCTCTCTCTTGAAAGTATCCAGAGAACCTGCCACCACCGCCCTCTGAGGCAGAGAATTCCACAGACTCACCACTCTCTGTATGAAAAAGTGTTTCCTCATCTCCGTTCTAAATGGCTTACCCCTTATTCTTAGTGCTTAAAAAGGAACTGCAGATGCTGGAAAATTGAAGGTAGACAAAAGTGCTGGAGAAACTCAGCGGGTGCAGCAGCATCTATAGAGCGAAGGAAATAGGCAACGTTTCGGACCGAAACCCTTCTTCTGCACCCGCTGAGTTTCTCCAGCACTTTTGTCTACCCCTTATTCTTAAACTGTGGCCCCTGGTTCTGGACTCCCCCAACATCGGGAACACGTTTCCTGCCTCTAGCGTGTCCAAACCCTTAATAATCCTATATGTTTCAATAAGATTCCCTCTCATCTTTCTAAATACCAGAATATACAATCTTTCTCAGCCTTGTACACTTTCTTTTTTTGGGACCAAATTGACATCTTCTTTGGTCATCCAAGATTCCCTTGCCTTGCCTTGCCATCCTTATCCTTCGGTGCAGGCTCGAAGGGCCGAATGGCCTACTCCTGCACCTAATTTCTAATTTCTATGTTTCCACCCCACTGGAATCAATTCTGCCTTGCGCAAGCCTTTTGCACTAAGTAAGTCCCAGTCAAAATTGGTGGTTAAAGTTGCTTACTACAACCATAACGTTTAGTGCAGTTTAGAAATACAACACCGAGACATGCCCTTCACCCACCGAGTCCGTGCCGACCAGCGATCCCCGCGCACTAAAGGGCCTGTCCCACTTTCACGACCTAATTCGCGACCTCTGCCTTTTTCTAGCCTGATGAAAAATGTCCACGAGTAAAAAAGGTCGTGAATTATGTTGTGAAAGTGGGACAGGCCCTTAGCACTACCCTACACACACTACGGACAATTTACATTTATACCAAGCCAATTAACTTGCAAACCTGTTCTTCTTTGCAATGTGAGAGGAAGCCAAAGATCTTGGAGAAAAATCCCACTCAAGTCACAGGGAGAACGTACAAACTCCATACAGACAGCACCCGTAGTCAGGAACAAACCCGAGTCTCTGGCGCTGTAAAGCAATAGCTCTCCCACTGCGCCACCATGCTGCCCACTTTTGCACCATTATACCATCAAAACTGATCACCAAACTCGGTAACCTGGGCATCGACCCCTCCCTCTGCAACTGGATACTGGACTTTCTAACCAACAAAGGTCTACAAGCACACCTCTTCAATCCCCTGAACACCGGCGTTAGAGTGATTGCATCTTTTCCCTCTTCACCTAACAAAATCATGACTAGACCCATCCTCAAGTCCACCAACTGCAACGGACTGTTCCTACAGCCAGCTACGGTCAGGCGCAACGCCCGGCCCTTAACTCCGTTGCCATGCATTGTGAGAACGGCACGCAGAGGTTTAGAAGGAGTTTCTAGCTTCCCTGAGGCAACATTCGATGACTGTACCCACACGCCTTTCTCACCAGGGCTCATAACTCTCCTTCCTGAGAAAGAAGGTCCATTTGTTCCTTCTATTCTTTATTAGTCCTTACCAAGAATCACAGTATGGTATGGCAATTGCCCTGTCTCCGATTGTGTTTGCCCAATCAATTTGTTTTGGTCTGTTTGTTGTTGCGGAGTCTTTCTCACCCCACAAAAGTTTACCGCGACCATCCGGGAGGCCACTTCCGTCATTTCACTGCACATCACTCTACTAAACAACGTATGTGACAAATCAACCACCCCCCCCCCCCCCCCCCCCCCCCCCCCGACTTGACTTGACTTTGACTTGACTTGACTTGATTTTTGAGTTTTACTCATATTACCTCAGTGGACTTACCGCCCAGTAAGTCCTCTCTGAGTTTTTACTCCCTAAACCCTTCTATATATCCTCCTTTTTGATTTTCTCTGCTGGAAGTGTTCAAAATCGTGCACAATTGTCAGTGTGTCTAAAGTTGCCGTGCAAAGAGATGTAAGTTGATTAACATAAGTGCTGAGGGTTTGATGGGCTGAAGTGTGCATCTCAATGCAATTTGTGGTTAAAGTAAGTCAAAGCCTGGACCCATGACATTCTCCCTGATTAGTAGAGCAACCTCCACCACTTTAACCCTCTCCGTCACATCTGAAACAGCAAAATCCTGGGATTTTGAGCTACCAGTTCTGCCCCTCTCGCAACCAAGTTTCTGTAATGGCCACAACATTAGAAGGCGGCAGGGTGGCACAGCAGGGTGGCACAGCGGTAGAGTTGCTGTCATACATTGCTTGTAGAGAGGGAGACTTGGGTTCAATCCCGACTACGGGTGGTGTCTGTACGGAGTTTGTACGTTCTCCCCGTGACATCTTCAGCTTCCTCACACACTCCTAAGATGTAGTTTTGTAGGTTATTTGGCTTGGTATAAGTGTAAATTGTCCCTAGTACACCACCAGACTTAAGAACAGTTTTGATCATCATGCCATCAGGCTTCTGAACTCATAAACACATCATATATGTTGATTATTGTATTTATTAATGTCTTTTACCTACTAATGTCACTTTTATCTCATCTTAACCTTAATTTTATCCTAGTAAAATAATTGCTGAGGTGATCCGTTGTCTTGTCAAAAACATTTCATTGTACCGTTGAACCTACATATGACAAATAAACCTGAACTGAACTGAACTAGTGTGTGTGGGATAGTGTTAATGTGCGGGGATCGCTGGTCGGTGCAGACTCGTTGGGCCGAATGGATGCTTTCTGCGCTGTATCTCTAAACTAAACTAAACTAACTAATGATCCAGGCTTTAAGTTCTTAAGAAGGAACTGCAGATGCTGGAAAATCGAAGGTACACAAAAATGCTGGAGAAACTCAGCGGGTGCAGCAGCATCTATGGAGCGAAGGAAATAGGCAACGTTTCGGGCCGAAACGTTGCCTATTTCCTTCGCTCCATAGATGCTGCTGCACCCGCTGAGTTTCTCCAGCATTTTTGTCTACCGGGCTTTAAGTTCATCTGCTTTACCCACGATACTCCTTCCTTTGAAAAAAACACATTTCAGTTCCTTCCCACACACTTCAGCACATCAACCCGTTTTTTTAATTAATCAATTTGTAAAATCTCTTTGCATAGTTACAAACTTTGGAGAGGCTGTAAACTGATCATGATTCATAGAAACATAGAAATTAGTTGCAGGAGTAGGCCATTCGGCCCTTCGAGCCTGCACCGCCATTCAATATGATCATGGCTGATCATCCAACTCAGTATCCCGCACCTGCCTTCTCTCCATACCCCCCTGATCCCCTTAGCCACAAGGGCCACATCTAACTCCCTCTTAAATATAGCCAATGAACTGGCCTCAACTACCCTCTGTGGCAGAGAGTTCCAGAGATTCACCATTCTCTGTGTGAAAAAAGTTCTTCTCATCTCGGTTTTAAAGGATTTCCCCCTTATCCTTGAGCTGTGACCCCTTGTCCTGGACTTCCCTAACATCGGGAACAATCTTCCTGCATATAGCCTGTCCAACCCCTTAAGAATTTTGTAAGTTTCTATAAGATCCCCTCTCAATCTCCTAAATTCTAGAGAGTATAAACCAAGTCTATCCAGTCTTTCTTCATAAGACAGTCCTGACATCCCAGTTCAGATTCTGAACACTTCTAATTTAGTTTAGTTTAGAGATGCATCATGGAAACAGGTGCTTCAGCCCACCTAGTCCATGCCGACCACTGATCACTTCCATCAGATGCTGGAATCACTCAGAAGGTTAGGCCACAACTGTGGTACGAGAGACGGGAGTCAACGTTTCCGGTTGAAGTCCCTTGATTAGTATCCCATGAGTGTAGGGTCTTCAACCTGAAATGCTGACTGTTTCTCTACCCGCAGACGTGGCATGACTTGTATCTGTGAAATTTGTGGTGAATCTGTGGAATTCATTGCCACGGACGGCTGTGGAGGCCAAGTCATTGGGTATTTTGCATGGCAGAGATTGACAGATACTTGGTTGGTAAGGGTGTCGAGCTTAGGGAGAAGGCGTCAGAATGGGGTTGACAAGTAAAGATAGATCAACCATGAGTGAATGATGGAATAGACTCGATGGGCTGAATGGCCTACTTCTTCTCAATAGACAATAGACAATAGGTGCAGGAGTAGGCCATTCGGCCCTTCGAGCCAGCACCGCCATTCAATGTGATCATGGCTGATCATCCCTAATCAGTACCCCCCCCCCTCCGTTCCTGCCTTCTCCACATATCCCCTGACTCTGCTATCTTTAAGAGCCCTATCTAGCTCTCTCTTGAAAGTGGCCTGAGAACCGGCCTCCACTGCCCTATGAGGCAGAGAATTCTCCTATGCCCTCTGAACTTATGGCCCTTGACCGAGCTGCGAATGAGATAGATGTAATAAAGGTGGAACGAGTCGTGAGGTGAGGTGAGGAAGGCTCCGCTAACATCTTCTCAGACATGACTCCCACTGGCAGATTCAAATTCACATCATCCCATCCCACCCACCAAGCCATGAACCTGGAGAGCTAGAGTTATTTGTTTTAGAAGTTTAAGGAAGATTTAATAGAGTCATTTAAGGGTTTTGCAGCACAAATAAGAAGTAATTGCACCTGGTGAAGGAAAATAATTAAAGGATTTAATATAATTTTGAAATGAACCAGAGGGGATATGAGAGGCTTGCTTCTTTCTGTGCAGTGAGCTACTATATCTGAAATGCAATGCCTGACACGGATTGAAAATTGAAAATTGAAAATGGAATTAAATAAATACTTATACAGTTAAAACCTTCAGGAAAGTAATTCTAATTGGAGGATATTTGTAAAGGGCCATCACAGAACGACATGCTGCATTAGCTCCTACTGTGCTTTGATGTTCTTCGAAGTCAGGTGGAAGGAATGGTTAGAGGAACCAAGCCTATTCTTGCCGAAGACAGGAATTCAAGATCACATATTTTCAGTATTATTAGAGAACTGACAAAGGAGGCCAGTCATTGCAGTAAAGGGTTAACTGCGAGCAAGTAGGAAAGAATGAAGCATTTCAACTGTTACCTTTCATGTCTCCGGGATATCAAAAGTAGCTTACAGCCAATAATTCCTTTCAAAGTGCCTTGTTCTGGCTGAATCTTCAGAGATAAGGAAAACTCACCCCCATATTTTCCGTATCCATTCAGAGTAACTTTTGGGGCCTTAAGGTAGGTTATGAGCCAAAGTTTAAGGATAAGAGGGAAGTCTTTTAGGACCGAGATGAGAAAATCATTTTTTACACAGAGAGTGGTGAATCTGTGGAATTCTCTGCCACAGAAGGTAGTTGAGGCCAGCTCATTGGCTATATTTAAGAGGGAGTCAGATGAGGCCCTTGTGGCTAAAGGGATCAGGGGGTATGGAGAGACGGCAGGTACAGGATACTGAGTTGGATGATCAGCCATGATCATATTGAATGGCGGTGCAGGCTCGAAGGTCCGAATGGCCTACCCCTGCACCTATTTTCTATGTTTCTAAATCTTCAAGTCCAAACCCGGAACAGATGTAACCCAAGAGAGTCAAGAGTGTTTTATTGTCATATGTTCCAGTTAGGATAATGAAATTCTTACTTGCTGCAGCACAACAGAACATGTAAACATAGTACACAACGGAGAAAAAAAAAAGTTCAGTAAGTAAGTAAGTTTATTGGCCAAGTAGTCACATACAAGGAATTTGCCTTGGTGCTCCGCCCACAAGTAACAACATGACATACAGTGACAGTTACGAATGACTCAGAAAACACTAAACATTAATAATAAAACACCATTGATCAAGCATGTGAACCAACAAAATACCAGATCAAAGGGAGGCTACAGATTTTTGGCTGTTGAGTAGAGCAACTACTCGTGGATAAAAACTGTGGCTGTGGCAGCTTTGACAGTCCGGAGTTGCCTTCCAGAGAGAAGTGATTCAAAGAGTTTGTGGCCAGGGTGAGAGGGGTCAGAGATGATCTTGCCCGCTCGCTTCCTGGCCCGCTCGTTTCCTATATATACACATTCACACATACTCAATAATAAATAAATATAGTGCAATAATAATAATAGCCTGTTATAGTTCAGAGCTTATATGCTGTCATATTTAATAGCCTGATGGCTGCAGGGAAGAAGCTGTTCCTGAACCTGGACGTTACAGTTTTCAGGCTCCTGTACCTTCTTCCCAATAGCAACGGTGAAACGAGTGTGTGGGCAGGATGGTGTGGGTCTTTAATGACGTTGGCTGCCTTTTTGAGGCAGCGACTTTGATAGATCCCTTCGAGGGTGGGGAGGTCAGAGCCGGTGATGGACTGGGCAGTGGTCACAACTTTTTGCAGTCTTTTCCGCTCCTGGACGTTCAAGTTGTCGAACCAAGCCACGATACAGCCAGTCAATATGCTCTCTACTGTGCACCTGTACAAGTTCAAGAGAATCCTCCTTGACATACCGACTCTCTGTAATCTTCTCAGGAAGTAGAGGCACTGATGTGCCTTCTTTATGATTGCATCAGTGTGCTGGGTCCTGGAAAGATCTTCGGAAATATGCACACCCAGGAATTTAAAGTTTTTGACCCTCTCCACCATCTTCCCATTGATATAAACTGGGTTATGGGTCCTCATCCTTCCCCTTCCAAAGTCCACAATCAGTTCCTTGGTTTTACTGGTATTGAGAGCCAGGTTGTTGTGCTGGCACCATTTGGTCAATCGGTCGATCTCACTTCTATACTCTGATTCATCACCATCTGTAATTCGTCCAACTTTGCTCAAGGGAAGGTCTATCTCCTCGGTTTCTCTTTTTTTTGCTGCCTGAGAGAGGCAAATATCTGTGAAGTGAAAGGTTCCATCATACTGATGTTGCTTCATTGCTTCAACTTTCCAAAGTTTAGCGCCAATCCCAAATTTCTTCAGAGATGCTTTGCGGATGTCTTTGCAAAATTTCTTCCAACCTCTGGGAGCTCTTTGTTGGAAATGGGAATAGGAAACTTGTTTTGGGGCGGTGCTCCATTGGAACAGTTAGGAAACGTGTCCATTTAAGCAGAGCAAGCTCCCATAAACAGGTAACAGATGAATGCACTGAGAAAAATGGAATGGTAATATTTGGGATTTGTAAATTTGGCTGACAATTCACTATTGTCAATTTTGCATTCCAACCCAAGACCAATGTGACTGCCAATGGGACATCATTGAATCTTACAATGAAGAAAGCCATTCAACCCATCATATCTGAATGGTTCCTCGAAAGATTATTCAGTTAGACCCATCTCCCAGCTCTTTACCTACAAGTTTATGCATTTACCTAATTCCCTTTTAGGTATTCAATGAGTATGAAAGCATTGCACTTTCAGGAAGTGCATCCAGATCACATCTTGGTGCATTAAAAAAAAACCTTTAAGGGGCTGTCCCACTTTCACCACCTAATTCACGACCTTTTTTACTTGTGGACATTTTCCATCAGGCTTAAAAAACCGCCGCAACCTACTTGATGCCACGAGTACCTACGACCAGCATCACGACCTGCTACGACCTACCTACAACCTCGTGACGACCATGCTGCGAGTGGTGAATCTCTGGAACTCTCTGCCGCAGAGGGTAGTCGAGGCCAGTTCATTGGCTATATTTAAGAGGGAGTTAGATGTGGCCCTTGTGGCTAAGGGGATCAGAGGGTATGGAGAGAAGGCAGGTACGGGATACTGAGTTGGATGATCAGCCATGATCATATTGAATGGCGGTGCAGGCTCGAAGGGCCGAATGGCCTACTCCTGCACCTAATTTCTATGTTTCTATGTATGAGTCAAGGGCAAACTCGGCAGAGGTCGTGAATTAGGTCGTGAAAGTGGGACAGGCCCTTTAGATTTATCTTTCAGCTGGAGTATTAGACAGAAACATTGTCTGAGTTTAACGTAATGTCGCAAACAGTGTAGCATTCTCTAATTTCTTCCCCTCTGGCAGTGTAGTGCTCCCTCAGCCCTAATGCGTTGACAGTGCAGCATTTTCTTTGTTGCTGTCCTTCTGAAAGACTAACATCCGCATAGTATGGCCATTCCAACAATGCAGCAGTCACATAGCTCCGCTTCTGAGAGCAGGGAAGCCCTTCTTCAACACTGCGCCTCCAACATTCTCGTGTTCTGCCCCAATAGTGCAACCCTCCTTCAGCACTGGTCCACCATCAGTGCAGCGTGCGGTCGGTACAACGCCTCTAACAATGCTGTTCTCACTCACTACTAACAATTAGACAATGCAGTTGCATCCTCAGTACTGTCGGTCGGACAGGGCGAAGCTCTCCTGCGTAACACCTGCAAACAGTATGCGTGGGAAGGAACTGCAGATGCTGTTTTAAACCGCAGATAGACATAAAATGCTGGAGCAACTCAGCGGGATAGACAGCATCTCTGGACAAAAGGAATAGGTGACGTTTCGGGTCGGGACCCTTATTGAAGGATCTCGACCCGAAATGTCACCTGTTCCTTTTGTCCAGAGATGCTGTCTATCCCGCTGAGTCACTCCAGCTTTTTGTGTCCACCTGCAAACAGTGCAATGCTGCAGCAGTGCTGTGCATTCTCAGTCGTGGCCCTCTGACAGCATAGTGTTCCCTTGATGCTGATCCAGTGTCAGCACAGTATACCCTCAATATTGTCTCTCCAGTACTGCAGTGGTTCTTCAGTACAGATGGTGTGGCACTACCTTATCTCTGTCCCTTTGATAGTGTAGCAACTTCTCAATAATGGCCTTCTCACTGTGCAATGCGCCTTTGTTAAAGGCCCTTCAACAGTGCAGCACGCCATCGGTACTATCACCTCAGCAGTGCAGTACTTCCGCAATGCTGCCCTACTGACACTTAACACATCCTCAAAATTGCCTCTCCAACACGGCAGCGCTCCTTCATGCTGTTCCTGACAGTGTAATACCCCTTCAGTACCAACCCTCTGAGGGTGTAGCATTCCCTCAAAACTACCCCTCTAATAGTGCAGCACTCCCACAGTACTGCCTTCCAACTCTGCAGCATTCCCTCTGAAATACCCCACTAATAGAACACTTTTCAGTATGTGCTACCTTCTCAATGTTGTATCATCTTTCCAATCAGATAGTGCAGTGCAATGTTGGTGCTGTCGAACGTAGACACAAAATGCTGGAGTAACTCAGCGGGACAGGCAGCATCTCTGGAGAAAAGGAATGGGTGACGTTTTGGGTCGAGACCCTTTTTCAATCTCAATGGGTGACGTTTCAGGTCGAGACCCTGCTTCAGACTTCTCTCTTTATGTGCCGTGCTCCCTCACTACTGCAAAGAATGTGGCAACCAAGCCTCGAAGGTGGGAAGTGTTAATGCAAGTAGCTCTGAACACCGTTGTTAATCTGCTGCCTTTGTTCGGAAAGCAAAATAAATCTCTGGATGTTTGGAAACGCAAATACTGCTCATTTTTGGTTCAGAAATTCAAGGGGTTGGTGATCTAAAGCGAATGAGAATGTGAATAATGGTCCTTTCTTGTTTGGGGCTAAAGTGCGTTAAGGGGCTGTCCAACTGCGCCGACCTAATTCGCAAGATTAGAAGAGTTTGGGAGAGTTTGAAAAAATATCATGTTGAAGACCTCCTTCGACTAAGTAGAAGACTAGCTTCAACTAGCTTCGGGAAAATTGGACACCGAATAGCGGAGAGTGAATGCGACCTCCTTCGATCTCCTTCGACCTCCCTTCGACTACGTTGAAGACTATCTACGACTACCTTCGACTACCCTCGATTACCCACGAATAACACACCGACCTACTACGACTAAACCTACGAGTAAAAAAAGTAGCGATTTTTTCCATGGCGACCTTTTTTAACTCGTGGCCGTTTTTCAACATGTTGAAAAATATGCCGCGACCTAGCTGAGGCCTCGAGTATTCTCGAGCATGAAGGAGAGTTACAAAGATCTCCTACGACCTCGTGTCGACCATGCTGCGAGTATGAGTCGAGGGCAAACTCGTCAGAACTCGCGGATTAGGTCGCTGCAGTGGGGCAGCCCCTTAAGTTGCTGTGGGAAATGTCTTTTTCACCCGGGGTAGCTCCATAATCACAGCCTCTGAATTTCTGAACTGCGGCAGCAAAAATGATCCAACGTTTGTTTGGGTTTCAAAATGTTCGGAAGTTTAACTTCCTTTCCGATCGAAGGCCCGGGATTAACGACGACATTGAATTATTTATCCGGCAATCCAAGCAGCCAACTTGGTCTGAACAGTGAACTAGATTGAGAGCCTGACCATGACCTTGCATTAAATACGAGTACACGTGCTTTCCAAAATACTTCACTACAATGAAACCAGGAATGGGAAAACTAGGTTAATTATGGCTACTCCTATACATTGGACCTCGAGTAAGACCCTGCCCTGTTTAGTTTGAGTTTAGTGTAGAGATACTGAGCTGAAACAGGTCCTTCGGCCCAGAGTCCGCACCGACCACGCCTTCATTAACACTATGGAACGCTAGGGACAATTTTTACGTTTATACCAAGGAAATTAACTTACAAATCTGTACGTCTTTGAAGTGTGGGAGGAAACCCATGTGGTCACGGGGGAAAGGTACAATCTCCGTACAGACAAGTGCCTGTAGCCAGGATCAAACCCGGGTCTCTGGTGTTATAAGGCAGCAACTCTACCGTGCTGCCCTGTGGTCAACGTAAACGCTAATTGGGATAGGGAAATGGAATTGAATCTCAGTATCAATGTGTTCAGTGGGGTCATCGATCAGTGAGGCATCAAGCGAGCTTGTTAAAGTACTAAGAGGTGAAGGAGGAAGTTTGACTTCAGTCGCCACATAATAGATAACCACCCCCACCACTTTCCATTGCTCATAATTTTAGAATGCAGTTAATGTCATTCACTTCCTGTGTCTTTGGACAGAGACCACTGTGGCAGAGGAATTCCACTCAATCTAATGATGATTCAGCAGGCAAATGAATGAAAGGTTGACACTGAGACAATAAGAATATTAATGGGGTTGATGAGCAATGGAATGTAGTGATCCAGAAAACATAACTTTCAAAGTGGGGCCACACACAAGTACTCTGGTTCATTTCCAAATCAGAGAGTAGAGATGTTATTTAAACTTACACCAAATCTTAGCTAAGATTATACTTGCAACTACTCAGGTCACTATTTAATACAGGTACCAGTGAAGGTGCAGAAAAGAGTTATAAGACTGAGCCCACAACTGAGAGATTACACCAATAAGGAAAAATGGAATAAGCGCATGCACTTCTGTTCACAAGAGGAATAATATTTGGCCCGATAAAGATCTTTTAAATCACAATAGGGTGAATGAAGATAGAATGCTTTGACATGGTCAGTAATGGAATTAGTAGGTGTAAATATTAAAGTAGTCACTAACGAATGAATGAATAAGTTTATTGGCCAAGCATTCACATACAAGGAATTTGCCTTGGTGCTCCGCCCGCAAGTGACAACATGACATACAGTGACAGTTAGGAATGACACATAAAACATTAATAATAAAACATTATCGATTAAACATGTGAATTAAATAAAATACCAGAGCAAAAGGAGGCTACAGATTTTTGGTTATTGACAAGAGCTACTACTCATGGAAAAAAAGCTGTTTTTCTGTCTGGCTGTGGCAGCTTTGGCAGTCCGGAGTCGCCTTCCAGAGAGAAGTGATTCAAAGAGTTTGTGGCCAGGGTCAGAGATGATCTTACCCGCTCGCTTCCTGGCCCTTGCAGTGTACAGTTTGTCATTGGAGGGAAGGTTGCTTGAGAATTAAAGGACAGAAGTTTAGGGGTAACATGAGGGGGAACTTCTTTACTCAGAGAGTGGTAGCTGTGTGGAATGAGCTTCCAGTGGAAGTGGTGGAGGCAGGTTTGATTTTATCATTTAAAAATAAATTGGATAGGTATATGGAGAAAGGAATGGAAGGTTATGGTCTGAGTGCAGGTAGATGGGACTAGGGGAAAATAAGTGTTCGGCACGGACTTGAAGGGCCGAGATGGCCTGTTTCCGTGCTGTAATTGTTATATGGTTGCAGCCAATAACCTTCTCAGCTGATCGGACAATTCGCTGCAGCCTCCGGATGTCGTGCTTGGTGGCTGTGCCAAACCAGACCACGATGGAGAAGGTGAGGACAGACTCTACGATGGCCGTATAGAATTGGACCATCATTGCCTGTGGCAGATTGGTCCAATGGGTGCCGTTCAAATGGAACTTACACAGGGATTTCATTTCTTCCATTATCTCCTTACGACATAGAAGGAAGCCATTTTGGCCCATTGTGCCCATGTTAACAATCTAATTTCCCATTACCTACTCTCGCCACATTTTCCACAACTCCTCCCAGGTTCTACCACTCACCTCCACACGTGGGGACAACTTACAACAGTGAATGAACTTATCAATCCTCGTGGTTTCGAGATGCGGTCGGAAAACAGGAGAACTTGGCAAAACGTACAGTCGCAGGGAGAATGTGAAAACTTCACCCAGACAGCACCAAAGGTCAGGATTGAACCTAGGTCACCAAAAGCTGTGCAGAAGCAGCTTTAATAGCTGATCCGCTTTGCAATGAGCGGTTGAGTGAGGAAGTTGGGCAAACACTCAAGGAGGAAAGGAAAGGGAGGAGATGGTGGCGAGAGGCGAGTTTGGGAGAAGACTCATGTAGGATATAAACATCTGGCAGACAGAATATGGACCACATAGCATGCCTCTAAGATTTGTGATAATAATAAGTGGAGAGTTGATGCCCATTAGCAGTTGGAATGCACCATCTTGCATATGTTTTACAGGCAACTTCTCTTGATAGTACAGGATTCTAACAGGTAACCACGGCTTGTTCTTGATTTAAATGATGGTAAATTCCAGCTGTGCAATAGAACTAGATGAATAGGAATGGGTGGAGCAGCAGTAGAGACCTGGGTTCGATCCTGACAATGGATGCTGTCTGTACGGAGTTTGAACGTTCTTCCTGTGAGTGTGTGGGCTTCTTCGGTTTCCTCCTACATTCCAAAGACGCGCTGATTTGTAGGTTGATTTTTCTCCTGTAAATTGCCCTGAATGTGTGGGATAGAACTAATGTACAGGTGATCAAGAGCCAGGAGAGTCAAGAGTGTTTTATTGTCATGTGTTCCAGATAGAACAATGAAATTCTTACTTGTTGCAGCACAACAGAATATGTCAACATAGTACATAAACGAGAGGGAAAAAAAAGTCCAGTGTGTATATGTCCACATGCGCACATACTCAAAATACAAACAATTATAATGCAATACTAGTAATAGTCTGTTGTAGTTCAGAGCTTATTTGTTGTAGTGTTTAATAGCCTGACGGCTGTAGGGAAGAAGCTGTTCCTGAACCTGGACATTACAGTTTCAGGCTCCTGTACCTTCTTCCCGATAGCAGTGGTGAAATGATTGTGTGGCCAGGGTGACAATAGACAATAGACAATAGGTGCAGGAGTAGGCCATTCGGCCCTTTGAGCCAGCACCGCCATTCAATGTGATCATGGCTGATCATCCCCAATGGTGTGGGTCTCTGATTATGTTAGCTACCTTTTTGAGGCAGCGACTCCGATAGATCCCTTCAATGGTGGGGAGGTCAGAGCCGATGATGGACTGGGCAATGGTCACAACTTTTTGGCAGTCTTTTCCGCTCCTGGACGTTCAAGTTGCCGAACCAGGCTATGATGCAACCAGTCAGTGTGCTCTCTGCTGTACAGCAGAGAGCATATTAACTCAGTAATGCAAAGTGTACTATGATCTAATATACACAAGAATGTTACAACATGGACTCGGTGGGACGAAGGGCCTGTTTCCACACTATATCTCTGTCTGCGGAGGGCGCTCAGAACTAAACTAAGAAGCCTTTTGGCCCTGTCAGGCTGCTTGCTCATCAGTAAGATCTGTGAAATTCAATCTTCCAACTTTTCCTCCAATCCCTTTATCTGGTGGTCAGCATCCAAAAAGCTGTTATGTTTGCTGTCGCTCTCAGTAAGCTAAATGCCAGCCTATAAAATAGACACTGTCAATGACTAAAAACTCACGTCCCAGAAGAAAAGGGCCTGTTTCCGCACTATATCTCTGAACTAAACAGAAGCCTTTTGGCCTGTCGGGCTTTTGTCATCATCCTGACACAGTTCCAATCCCTTTATCTGCAAAAAGCGTCTGTCCTGGTCTAATGGTGAGCATTCAACAAATAGACCCTCAAACTTTACACACACCAAAAAAAAAATCTGCCCTCCCTACCAGTTTTTTTCCCCCTCTTAACACTTGTTGAACAAGGAATTCCCTCAAGTTCAGGCGCCTCAAACACATCCCAGTCTATGCCAGCAACCTGCCATCCTGACGCAGGAACCAAAACAAGTGGGAACACAAAGATGGGATTCATTCGACTCAACACTGGGAAGGCTGTCAAGGTCGCGCAGCTGCTGAACCACACTCAAACCCTCTGCAATTCAGAAAGGTCAGAGGTCAGCATGTTTAAAAGGTTATTTCCTTACAAAATGAAGAAAGGAACGTACAAAGCAGTACAAGAGGACAGCCACCACAGTCAGTCCTGTCTTATTGCCCATGAATAGTGAGACACTTTGTGAATAAAGCCGCCTTGTGTGCTGCCTCCTACTCGAATAAAGCCAGTTATGGAATTACATAAATGACAGTCCCATTATCACATCAGCCTGAGCCAAACACAGAGGATGCAGGGCTTGGCAATGGGAAGAGTCGCTGATTCCACACTTAGCCACAGCCCGCACCACTGGCCAAAATAACAGGTACCCCCAAAACCCACCTCCCAGTCTGCACAGATCTACACTGGCCTGGTAATACAATGGGGTTTATTGTGATTTATATGCATGTAATATTCCACTATATCATTATATTCATCACCTCACATTATACAAATAAAAATATATAGATTTGAATATATTATAGATTCAAATATATATTCAAATATATTAGATTTGATACAGTAATTGGAGTGCTAAGACCAATAAAATAGATTTATAAATTATGTACAGTTTGATATCCATTGACACACAGCCTAGCACTACATATTAGATGGTAGACAAAAGTGCTGGAGAAACTCAGCGGGTGCGATAGCACCCGCTGAGTTTCTCCAGCACTTTTGTCTACCTTCGATTTTCCAGCATCTGCAGTTCCTTCTTGAACATTTTTTCTACTACATATTATATTATCGGAGTGTGGCATACTTTGTAGTCTATTTTCTATTGTTTTATGACATATACAGAACCCTATGCGCAATAATTAAGAGTGTTATTATATATTACACACGAGAGTACACCAGTAATGCAGTGTGCTATTGTGTAATATACTCAGGAGGATTATACACAGTGAAGTGCAGTGTGTTATATGTTATGCAGAGTAATGTTATATTAAGTAGTGTTCAAGCTGTTACTATTAAACATTTACAGGCGTATCAGATTTAGAACTGCAGCGTTATAGTCAGTAATGTAAGCTGAAATATTATTTGACATATCCAGGAAAGTTAACCCAGCGATTATACAATATATTCGGATGTGTTATACTCAGTTATCTAATATACACAAGAATGTTGCAACTAGTAACAGAGAGTACCTTGTATGTAACATAAATATCATACTCAGTAATGCGCCGTGTGTGATGTAATATATGTACAGGAATGTTAGGCCAGCAAACCGTGTGTTATTCTGCAGTATATTCAGACGTGTGTGCTCAGTTATAAAAATGAGTGCTATTATTTGTGTCATTCACACTAATACACTGTGTGTTCCATGCGAGAATGTTGCACCGCGTGGTATGTTTTAATCTGCAATGTACACAGAAGTGTTACATTCAGTCAAGCATAGTGCGTTATTATGTATTGCATAGAGGTATTATTCCCAGTGATACGTGGTTAGTCGGTCACTGTATGATGATGTAAACATGTTATATAAATCACACACTACCAGAAAGCCAGTGTGGGCATGGCTTTGGGATCGACTGTGTGAGGACTAAATGTAGTCCAAGACCCACTCTGCTTCACTAAACAGCAGCTACGGTGAAGTTTTGAGCAGCTTGTAGCCACATGGCTACAAATGATTAAATGGAGATGTCAGATTGACAAGGAACTGTGAGGTGTGAACTAGGTCCATTGATACAAGGCACCTTTCATTGCCTGTAAGGCACAGTATATTATTCTGAAATACACACAGAGGTTTTAAATTCTGTGATATAGGTGTGTTAATAATTACACTCGGCAACAGGCAGTATTATTATATAATTTATACATACATGTTACACCAATGTACGATGCTCTATTAGGTAATGTACCTCATCCCACATTCTCTGCTTTCTTGCAATACTACGATCTACCTCACTTCGCGGTCTTTCCCAGGACCCGTCAAATGTTTACACTGATTCCCAGATGCTCCACTACCCTTGAATAACAGGGTCGTAGGATGAAATCTAATTGAGAGTTTCATGGTGTTTTATATGTTGAAAAACAGACACAGGCTGGAATCTAGTCAAAGGTTTTGGAGGTTTGCAGTACCCGGGACTAAGCTGGAATCTAGTTGAGACATGTGAGAAACCTGCTGGAGTGTGTTACAGAATGGAGTCTTGTCTTGCGTTTTAGGGAGATTATAAAGGGAATAACAGATATCGAAGACGGAATCAAAATTATTTGGTGTGTAATTATATATTTATATTTATATCTATCTACACAATACATATAGATACACACACACAATACATATACATACACACGCAATACATATATATATATATACATACATAACACACACACAATACACACACACACACACACACACACACACACACACACACACATATATATATATATATATATATAGAGATATAGCGGGATAGAGAGAGAGAGAGAGAGAAAGAGAGACACACACATATATATATATATATATATGCACAGATGCACACAATCTGAGATACCCAAAACCTCAAAAGGGAATATAGGCTAGAATCCAATCAAAGGGTTTGAGGGGATTTATATTGAGAATAATAGACACAGAGATACAGATTTGGATATAACCAAGGAGTTTTGTAGAGGCTTTGTACAGAAGAACAGGACCTGGAAGTGAGTTATACTGGAATTCAATTGAGGGTTTTGTGGAGTTTAAATGGAGTAACAGATACTCAGGAGTGAATCAAAACCAGGGAATGTAATGAAGAGATGATGAAGGAGGTGTATATGTGAACTAACAGGTGCCAGAGAGTAAGTTACCGGCTGGAATCTAATTGAGGGAGTTTGGCTGAGATGATTTCAAGGCTTTGGTTAGTGGGTGGGGGGTGGGGGGGTATATGGAACAGGTGCTTTGGAATAAGGTACAGCCTGGGACTTTAGGTGAGATTGTGAACAGCGTTTTAATAGTTCAGTGGTTCTTGAGCTTTCTCATGTCAAGCTGCCGCAGCGAGGAAGCCTCTGAGCTCTGAAACAGTGATGTGTGGGAACGGCGTAACTCTGCTGTGAGCAGGGAAGCACATCGAGTAACAGAAGGCAGCTGATTACCTGGAAATGTAGCTGTGAGGCACACTAGCAAAGCATTCTGCTAAACTCTCTGATTAAAGTGCTACATTCAGAATTTAGAGTGTCGCTCTTCAGCAAACAAAACGTCACAGGCATTCAATGGTTAGTTTGTGTTTTCAACTCAACTTTCCCCACAGACGGTGATTTGCAACCTCCCCACCTTTCTCCCCCCCCCCATCTTCTCCTTCCCCCCACACCTTCTCCCTCCCTCCACCCACCATCACCCACCACCACCACCCCCCCCCCCACACACACACACACACACACACCACCCACACACACACACACACACACACACACACACACACACACACACACACACACAACCTTGATGTTTGGTTGTATTTTGGGACACCTCTTTCGTCTAGCAGATACCAGCACCCCAACTCCTGCCCACTTCCGATCAAAAATCATTAACATGTGCGACCAGTCAAGACTCAGTAACCAACATTTTGTACAACCAATTTTAAGACTTTTCTATTTCTACAACCTTTGGACATACTAAAAATATTTGACAGATAATCAAGCAATTTTAAAGTTACATATACGGTTATATAGAGAATGCAGCAACCAATTTGTGCCCAGCATGACCTGACAAATAGCAATATAATAATGAGCATGTAATTAATCATTTTAAGATTGTCATTGGTTAAGTAATCAATACTAGTCGGGACACCAAGATACCTTCCCTACTCATAGTCCAATGAGTTCGCTTCAGAAAGTCTATGGAACCTGCTGAAAGATGGAAGGACACAAAGTGCTGGGGTAACTCTGCAAGCTGGGCAGCTTCTCTGGCGTAATGTGCATAGGTGACATTTCGGGTCGGGACCCTTCTTCAGGGTCTGAAGAAGGGTCCCAACCCGAAGCGCCACCTATCCATGCTACTCCAGAAATGCTGCTGCACCCGCTGGGTTACTCCAGTCCTTTTGTGTAAGCCGGTATCTGCAGTTCCTTGTTGCTACTGCTGTGAAAGGCAGTGCAGCTCTCCCTCAGAACTGCACTGAGAGCATCAGCCTGGATTATGCACTCATATATCTAGATTATTCCTGACCCATGACCTCATGACCTTGAGGCGAGGTGGGCTAGTCGCTAAGTAATGACCGAGAAGCATCCCTTCCCCCCACAAAGTAGTATTTAGAGCTCCTCCAGCAAGAGCTTTCATATCAACATCAATTGCCATGTCTGGCCTCCGAATATATTCTCTGAAGATATCACTAGCAGGGAGGCAGAAGTGAGGGATGCAGACAGTTTCCTCAACTAATATTCGGAGAAAGGATGAGTTTTATTCACAGTGAGGTATAATCTCTACTTTATCTCCCATGTTCTTTTCTAGTTCCCCTCTCTGGTGGGAATTTGACTTCTCTTTCACCAAAGTTTTAACTAACCCTCAATCTGATCGATGAATAAACAAGGACCGACTGTGAGAAACAAAGACCGTAAGCCAAAACTGTAATTAATTTCCTCGCTGTTTTAAAAAGAAAGGAAGACAATTTTCTCCGTTGTCAAACATGTGATTCACTCGCACATACCTTTCCGTTCCAGACACGAGGATTGATTGCTCTCTCTCATCCCGGCAGTGGGTTCCACTTGATTGGATGCTACTTAGGCCCCAAATTCCAACCACCCCATGAGGCAAACTTACTGGCTTCTGGCACATTCACGGCAATCAAAGGGAGACGGACAGCAACCAGACTGGAAACATGTTGTCGCTCTGTGACTCTGTCCCGGCAGCTTTTCAGTTTAACAAGTTTTTACATTTGATCACATGATTCCAGTTCACCTGGGCCTGAACAAAGGGGATACACAACCAGGCCCCAATGTCTTATCTAGCTTACCATTCATACTGCAAAATTGGAAACACAAGTCGGATTGTTCTAGGCCTCTGTCGCTTCTAAAAGACCTCACTGTAAATTAAATTCATTGTTGTAGCCCTGGGTTGAAAACCAAGCCAGACCAGCACAATACCAGTTTTATATCGGACATCAGGCCATGTATAAAAACCACCCTGTGTTCAGCAGTGGTTTGCTGGGGGCTGCCCCAGGTAGTCAGAGGCTGTCTTGTCACAGAGACCATTTTACTGCCTACTCAGGTCGTTCTGAAACCTCAACAGCCAACTCCCGAAAGAATGCCAAAACTCCTCTGCATCCAGGGAGAGTTTCTACAAAAGAAGCATAAACATACCGTGAGCATTTAAAAAAAAAGGTTTATTCATAGCAATAACCCAGGTTGCTGCTACCTTCTCAAACTAATGAAAACAGATACGGGGTTGGGATGAGGGTAATGTCTGTTTATCCAAATGATGAACATTTATTGACACCTGAAAAAACTTGAAGTTTAGGAACAGCAGAACAAGAGAAGGCATTTGACTCGTTAACTGTTCAACGAGATGACGGCTGCCACAACTGTCCTCATGCAATATCCCTTAAGATCTTTGGTTAACAAAATAACATCAACCTCAGATTTAAAGTTAACGATGACTAACATTGGTTGCCTTGGAAGCCAGAGTTCCAAATTGCAACCATTCCACTGCATGTCGATATGTGTCTAACTTCATTTCCAAAAAGCTTCCAGTCCTAGATTCCCCAACATGTGCCAATAGCATCACCCTTTTTACCCAATTAGTTCCTCCATATAGAAACTTACAAAATTCTTAAGGGGTTGGACAGGTTAGATGCAGGAAGATTGTTCCCGATGTTGGGGAAGTCCAGGACAAGGGGTCACAGTTCAAGAATAAGGGGGAAATCTTTTAGGACCGAGATGAGAAGAACATTTTTTTCACAGAGAGTGGTGAATCTCTGGAACTCTCTGCCACAGAGGGTAGTCGGTGCCAGTTCATTGGCTATATTTAAGAGGGAGTTAGATGTGGCCCTTGTGGCTAAGGGGATCAGAGGGTATGGAGAGAAGGCAGGTATGGGATACTGAGTTGGATGATCAGCCATGATCATATTGAATGGCGGTGCAGGCTCGAAGGGCCCAATGGCCTACTCCTGCACTTAATTTCTATGTTTCTATATAACCTGATTGTTCATTTTAAATTCCAAGAAGAACATTTTTTTCTATGGCTTAACCCTTGGAGTTCATGGATGATTCTGGTCCATACGTTCTGTAATCTCCATCACACTAGCTCCAAGGAGTTGTGGAACCTAGAACTACTCCTTGTGGATCTATAACATAACCAGTTCCTCAATATTAAAAAAAAAAAGATTTTTCTGCCAATTACATTTCCCCATGCACAACCACTAAACAAATAAAAGTACTTTGTGGATAGGACAGGTTTGGACCAAACCAAACGCGGGCAAGTGGGACTAGTGTAGCTGGGACATGTTGGCCCGTGTGGGCAAGTTGGGCTGAAGGGCCTGTTTCCACATTGTATCAGTCTATGAGTCTACTTTACAACAAGGCAGGGCCATTGTGAACAAGAGGTCATTCAACTGATTACGTCTGGTCACTATATTGCAATGCCAATTGCTTTTCTTTGTTCCATATCCTACAAAAGTATTATTTATAAAATTCTTAATCTCAAATGTTCCAAGCGGCTCTCAGTAACCACAGTGTTATGGTCAAGACAAGTCAAGTCACTTTTATTTCTATAGCACATTTAAAAAACAACTCTCGTTGACCAAAGTGCTTTACATTGGTGGAGGTACTAATGTTATACAACAGTGGTTCATAGATTAAGTACATACATAAATACATACATATAGCCCTCCCTCAGAGGACGTCAAGAAAGGCATATAGGGGAGGATGTTCCACTTATCAACAGCCTTTTTTTCACAGTGCTTCCTAACATCACTCCTGAATGTAGAAACAAGGAATTGCAGATGCCGGTTTACAAAAAAAAAGACACAAAGTGCTGGAGTAACTGAGCCGATCAGCCAGCATCCTGGGAGAACACGGATAGGTGACATTTCAGGTCGGAATACTTCTTCAAACTCAACTCACAGTCTGAAGAAGAGTCCCAACCCGAAACATCACCTAGCCATGTTCTCCAGGGATGCTGCCTGACCCGCTGAGTTACTCCAGCACTTTGTTTTAGGGTAATGCCTCCTATATTAGACTCCACCTCCCACCAGAGGAATTATTTGATCTTTCTCTCTGCCCTACCTATCATTCCTCAAATTCGACGACCTTTGAAAAAGATCATCCACGCATCCATCTTTTCCCGCGCTTGACTACTGCAACTCTCTATACACTGGCATCAGCCAGTCATCCCTGTCCCGTCTACAATTGGTCCAAAACGCCGCAGCAAGACTTCTGACGGGTACCCGTAAAAGGGACCACATCACCCCGATCCTGACCTCTCTCCAGTGGCTCCCAGTACGGTATAGAATCGACTTCAAGCTCCTCTTATTCGTTTACAAAGCCTTTAACAGGCTTGCCCCCCCCCCCCCCCCCCCATATCAGAAATCTTCTAACCAACCATTCTACCTCCAGGTCCCTCCGGTCGGCCAACTTGGGGCTACTGTCTATCCCGCGGTCCAGGTTTAAGCTCAGGGATGACCGCGCTTTTGTGGTTGCAGCACCTAAACTGTGGAAGAGCATCCCTCTCCTCAACAGAACTGCCCCCACCATCGACTCCTTTAAGTCACGACTAAAAACCTAGCGTTTTTGAGCCCCTCTGATGGGGCAATGTAAACAGTTTATGTATGTATTGTTAGGTCTTTCTACTGCTGCACTGATGTGAAGCACTTTGGTCAACGTGAGTTGTTTTTAAACGTGCTATACAAATACATTTATTATTATTATTATTATTATTATTACTACTATTATTTCATCAACTTAACTTAGATCATCATTGGGTGGGATTGTCCAGCATCCAGCCTACAATGCCTGCTCTCTGCAACATCCCGTACTCAAGGAATAGTGAACGCTCATCACACCTTGTACTCAAGGTCATTTATGGTGGACAAGAATTGCAGTGATGAGCTCATCCCCAAAAATAATTATGCCCCTGTCCCACTTAGGAAACCTGAACGGAAACCTCTGGAGACTTTGCGCCCCACCCAAGGTTTCCGTGCGGTTCCTGGAGGTTTTTGTCAGTCACCCTACCTCCTTCCACTACCTGCAACCTCCGGCAACCACCTGCAACCTCCGGGAATCGCACGGAAACCTTGGGTGGGGCGCAAAGTCTCCAGAGGTTTCCGTTCAGGTTTCCTAAGTGGGACAGGGGCATTACCCTGTTGAATTCTTGAACGGAATGGCGTGTTGGGCCATTTCAGTGGGCAGTTATGGGACAACAGCATTGCTTCAGATTGGAGATCACATATAGTCCCACGCAAAGTAAGACCCAGATCTCCAACTCTGAAGGGCAAAAGTGAATCAGATGCAATTCTTCAATCTGTACATTTTATTACCAATACTGCCGGATTTCTTGGATTTCTGGGTTAATAACCAAGGCTGCTGGTATACGAGTGGCAATTTAACCATCACTCCATAGGATGCCTGAGCAGATTTTTACACCAAAGATAGATCCAAAGTGCTGGAGCAACTCAGCGGTTCAGACAGCATCGCTGTAGAAAAGGGATAGGTGACATTTCAAGTCGGGACCTTTCTTCGGACCGATCGGAAACGTCACCTATCGTTTTTCACCAGCGATGCTGCCTGACCCGCTGAGTTACTCCAGCACTTTGTGTCTATCTTTGGTATAAATCATCATCTGCAGTTCTTTCTTCTTGTTTCTTGGTTTCTTGGTCCTCCAAAATATTCCAAATGGAATTTAAACTGGAGGTGGTGGAGGGAGGATTTTGTTTCTACAGACCTTACACCTGTGTACTAAAATGCACCAACCCCCCTTGCACCGTTGGACCAAGAAAACTCACCAAATACCTCATTTTCTTCTGATATTAATGGCAATGTAACCATCATTCAACCAAGTAGATCTATATACCTGTATTACAATTCACTGGTCCATTAGGGCAAAGAAACTCACCAGATATCTAATTTTCCCGGGAGCGGCAATAAGTTTTTATTTAATTCTTATTTTAATTTAATTTGTTTAATTAAACCTCCATTTTAAATTTAATTTGGAATATTTTGGAGGACCAAGAAACCAAGAATGTTAGTCTCTCCAATTGGTCGCGATATTCAAAATTGGGCTTTAATGGAATGAAACTTTGTAAACATGCTGCAGCGATTCCCTTTCCTCAAAAATATAAAATAATGTGTTTATCAAGACAAAAAACATTGAACAGATTCAGAGTAAAGCCGCCTCAGGTTTCTCCGACACAGCCCTCCCCAAACTCAACTATCTACAAAGGACAAGGGCAGCAGAGGCAAGGAAGAACCAGCACTTGCAGATTATCCTCCAATTTATACATTTTGAAATATATTACCATTCCTTCACTGCCAAGAAGGTTTAAATCCAAGAATTCACTACCCAATAGCACTTGGGAAACATCTGCACCAGAACTGCCGTGCTTCAAGATAATGGTTCGCTCCATTGGTTTTGCCAGCTGGATCTCAGAAATAAATAAAAATAAAGTGATTCCCGGTACTTTACATTCCAACCTCATGACATACGACCCAACATTCCATTATTAGCCATTATTGTATGTCTGTCTATCGCAAACCCCTGATAGAAACATAGAAACATAGAAATTAGGTGCAGGAGTAGGCCATTCGGCCCTTTGAGCCTGCACCGCCATTCAATATGATCATGGCTGATCATCCAACTCAGTATCCCGTACCTGCCTTCTCTCCATACCCCCTGATCCCCTTAGCCACAAGGGCCACATCTAACTCCCTCTTAAATATAGCCAATGAACTGGCCTCAACTACCCTCTGTGGCAGAGAGTTCCAGAGATTCACCACTCTCTGTGTGAAAAAAGTTCTTCTCATCTCGGTTTTAAAGGATTTCCCGCTTATCCTTAAGCTGTGATGGGCCTGTCCCACTTAGGCGACTCTTTAGGCCACTGCCAGGGACTAGTTTTAATGGAATTCACCCACGACAGCAAAGATTGTCACCACTGTCGCCAGAAAATTTTCAACATGTTGAACATTTTGTGGCAGTCACCTGTAGTCGTCCCAACAAATCGCTTAAGTGGGACAGAATCTCTCAGTCCTGCCACAGTTTCTAGTTCCCTGCCACTGAGAAGATATGTTGACCTGCATTTCTTAGCTATGATGGTAAAATAAAAACCTTTTTCAGGCATTACATTTACTTTGGCTGATAAGGCAAAATGGGGGATCCCAATTCTCCAACGGGTTTTGCGGCTTTGCCCGATTCTTGGATAGAAAGGGAAATCTGCGCACTGTGAGACAACTTGCTAACACATTAGAGGCATCTTTACCCTGGACTTGTTTGGGTCTTCGATGGCCTCTGAAAGCCTTGCTTCTTTTTTTGTCAAAAAAAAAGGAAAAATTACATTTCAATTCAATGAAGGACGTTCCGCGCATATTCCAGTATATTCCAATTTGTTAATATTCTTGATTGATTAAAAAAAGAAGAAAAATTGCAATTTTCTGCTCCCAAAATAAAGAATGAGGCACCTGGGGTGCTGTGCTGGCCTTGAGTTGCAGGGGTTAATGCTGACATTGGGGGCGGCTACACAATTCATCTCCTAATCCTGACAGACTGCGGCCTGTGAGTGCTCCAGCCATAATTCGGCCATTACCCTACTGATTGTGGGAATGAGGGGCGAACAAAGGACTAGACTGTAGCCCTTTATTGTATCCTTCCCACTGATCCGCCCACTCCAGGGGCAGTCCGTCTAATGATCCCTTTTCATCGACACTACAAGGGGGGAGGGTGCAACGGACCCGGCACACAATTGATTTGACTGTGTTGGGAGCGAGCTGCCCCCGCTGGCATTATATCGGGCCGCCCTTACTTATTAAAGGGGAACTTCACCTTCCGAGGATTGGGCCTTTTTTGACTGGGAATATTGGGGAGGAAATTGGTTTATAAAACTATCAAAACTTTTTGGAGTCCATCTGTTCGTGAATTCTACTTCAATCTGTAAAAAAATTGCGAAAGTCTTGCTTCCCAAATTATAACTCCATTTTATGGGTGGGCGACTGACTGTTCTTGTTAATTGGTCACTGTGGTATAGAATGAGGAAGGAGTGTCCCAGAGTAAGGAAGAGGATACGAGCTTCAAGTTGCAAGAGAAATAAAGCAAATTAATTGCACAATGAAAAACATGGAGCCCATCTTAATTCATTGACTTAGACACATCATTCCGTCTGAAGAAGGGTCCCGACCCGAAACGTCACATCCTTTTTCTCCAGGTTCTGCCTGACCACTGCGTTACTCCAGAACATGTCTATCTTTGCTATTAAACCGGCATCTGCAGTTCCTTGTCTCTTCAATTTCCTTATTTTCAGCTACTAACTCCATTTTCAGTAAAACCAGTAGTCGCCCCATCCCTACACTTTACTGCCTACATTATAAAACCAAGAGATTACAACTGTTGCAAGAAGGAAGTCAATTTGCTAATTTGTTTGTTTATAAATGGAGCTTCATCCTATATAGCAGCCACTCTCAACGGGGGCCATATGGCTCCCAACGGGGCCCTGGCACATTTGAAGGGAACCACAGACTGAAAACTGTGAGAATGGGATCCCCAAGGGGTCCCTGGTAACTGAAACAAATAAATACCAAGCAGCAACCTTAATTGGAGTCAGTCAGTTTCAAAAAGATTTTTGGATCAAGAGTGATCTGCTGAATAAATTTCCAATTATGTGGGAAAAAGCCCAAAGATTTTTTTATTGCCTTTCCTTCAACATATTTGGTTGAGTGCGGATTCAGCAAGGTAGTTTCCTTGACAAAATCTAGAAACGGAATTGATATCGTGACAAGAGGTGTCATTGTCTAATTTGGAGCCTGATATCTTGAAACTTGCAGGCCTGAAGCTCATGGATCGTTTAGGCCTGATATGTGTTTAATTTCATACAGTCTTTTAAAAAAAAAAAATCCAGTATGTTGGATGTTCACGTTTTCTTGGTGTCTAATAATAAATGATTACCTGTTATAATAAATGTCTATCCCTGTTTGACAGGGGGGCCTGGAAACTGAGAAGAGCTCCTAAGGGGGCTGTGGCCAAAAACCGGTTGAGAATGGCTGCTATATCCAACACATACCATGGGAGAGTTGAATTGGTCAATGTACAGTGAGCATTACTCTGTATTCTACCTCATGGAATATCTGCCTTGGCAGAGTCTGATCAGACAGCATTTAGGGAGGTTTTTTACAACACATCCGTCCCCACTTGGAAAAGTTTGACGAGACAGAGTGAACTATATTCTCTTTCTAACCTGTGTTATATCTGCCTGTGGAGTGTTTGATGGAACACCATAGATGAAGATTTACTCTTTATCTAATATGATGTATCTGCTTTGGGAGTTTGCGGAAGGGAAGTGTAAAAGAAGCTTTATCTTGTAACCTGTAGTATATGCACCCTGAGACTATTTGATGGATCGGGGTAAGGGGAGTTTTATTGTATATCCAACCCCTGCTGAACCTTTCCTGAGAGTTTGATGGGACACTATAGACTTTATATTTAATCCATGCACAGAAAAAAAAAAACATTCTCTAACTATTGCCATCTAGATAAATGGAGTAGCCAGCCTGCACACAACATGGTCTCAGTAACACTCCTGGGCAGTGCCTTCAGAGAAAGTAATGACTTAACATTCACTGTGGCCGGATATGACCGAGTGCCATTACATCAGTAGCGTTTCAGTTTTTTTTCTGTTCCTATAATTCACACACACTCCTAATTGTATGTCAGGGGAATATTCTAGAAAAAGGAATGCAGGAAATTTAAATCAACGAGCTGAACAGTATTCATTTTAGTAGAAAAGGAATAGGTGACATTTTGGGCTGAGACTGAAGAAGGGTCTCGACCCGAAACGTCATCTATTCCATTTCTCCAGAGATGCTATCTGACCCGTTGAGAGTATCCAGCTTTTTGTGTCTATTTTCGGTTTAAACCAGCATCTGCAGTTCCTTCCTGCACAGTATCCATTTTGGCTTCCCTTCTGAATCTGGCCTGAGGTTTGCCTTCAGCTCCATTCAAAAGACAATGCAGCACAAGTTCAACTGAGATACAACAATTGGAGGGTGATCTGACAGTTTGATAATGTTTTGATTATATTGTGTTGCGATCAATAGGATCATTAAAACATCAGAATTCGGAGGGTGTTTGAGAAAGGATGTGGAGAAGATATATCCTCTTGTGTGACTGTCAAGAACTAGAGACACTGTTTAAAAATAATGAATCACCCATTCAAGGGAGTGGTGTGGTAAAACGTTTTCACCCAGAGGTTGTGAGGCTTTCTTCCTCAAGGGGTGGTAGATACGAAGTCCTTGAATATTTTTTAGCAGAGGTGGACAGATTCTTTGATAAGCAAGGGCGAAGGTTTACCTCAGGCAATGCAGAATTGAAGTTACAGTTTATAATAAACACTTTCGAGGGACAAAGCCACCTATTCCTGCTCCTGATTTGTATCTCCATCTGTTAATTATGTCCAGAACTCTCTTCTGCAAAAGGCAGCAGGTTTGGGGAATCAGCTGGAGTTTGTTCAAAAGAAATGCAAAATATTCCTAGCACTTAGGGGCGGCAAAGTGGCGCAGCGGTAGAGTTGCTTCCTCCGGTTGGCGCCAGCAATGGCTGCCTCGCCAACGGCCTGTCTTGTCTTCTTCCTTCTTTGCTGTTTTTTTACTTTGCGTTAAATGTATGTTTTCGTGTTCTTTAGCTTGTTTTATGTGGGGGGTGGGGGGTTGGGGGAAACTTTTTAAAAATCTCTTGCCTCGACGGAGATGCGATTTTTTTCTGTATCGTATCTCCGTCCGCACTGCGGCCTAACATCGTGGAGTTGGCGTCTTTGCTGGAGAACGACGTCGGGAGCTCCAACTGCGGGAGACTATGGAATTAACATCGTGGAGCTTGCGATCCATGTTGGGGATTGATCTTGGGGCTCCAACCACGGGAGACTACGGACTTAAACATCGTGGAGCTCGCGGTCCCTGGTTAGAGACCAACTTCGGGAGCTCCAAGCCGCAGGAGCTTCGACCGCCCTGCCGTGGGTGCTTTGATCGCCGGCTGCAGGAGCTTCGATCGCCCCGACTGCGGATGGTTCGACTGCCCCGACCATGGGAGAATAAAGAAGATTACACTTTATTGCCTTCCATCACAGTGAGGAATGTGGGGAATCCGCTGTGGTGGATGTTTATGTTAGCTTTTATGTAGTTGTGTGTCTTGTTGTTTATTTTAGTATGGTAATTTGAGTTTCACTGTACCTTAATTGATACACGTGACAATAAACTTACCTTTGAACCTTATAGCCCCAGAGACCCGATTGTGTTTCTGACTGCGGGTACTGTCTGTATGGAATTTGAGCGTTCTCACAGTGACCATGTGGGTTTTCTCCGAATGCTCCAGTCTTATAAGGTCATAAGGAGTAGTAGAATTAGGCCATTCGACCCATCAAGTCTACTCCGCCATTCAATCATGGCTGATCTATCTCACCATCCTAACCCCATTCTCCTACCCTCCCCATAACCTCTGACACCCGCACTAATCAAGAATCTAGCTATCTGTGTGATAAATATATCCACTGACTTTGCCTCCACAGCCTTCTGTGGCAAAGAATTCCACAGATTCACCACTCACTGACTAAAGAAATTTCTCCCCATCTCCTTCCTAAAAGAACGTCCTTTCATTTTTGAGGCTATGACCTCTCGTTCTAGACTCTTCCACATTCCAAATGATGGCAGGTTTGTAGGTTAATTAGCTTCTGTATATTGCCCCTAGTGCGTAGGATGCGAAATTAGGATAACATAGAATCTAGTGTATGGGTGATCGTAAGTTGCCGTGGATTCGGTGGGTCTGTTTCCACACTCTACGTCTGAACTCTGAACATTACAGAGGTTAGTTTAACGTAAAGGGGAAGATTTTAGAAGCAGCAATCAAAGTTAAAATTCAAAAGATCTTGGGAATATTTTGAGTTAACAATGGGCAGCAGCACAGATTTGCTGAAGGCAAATCATGTTTGACTGCCCTGTTTAAACATTTTGATTAGACAACAGAGGCGGTTGGTGAAGGAAATGCAATACATATCATCTATAGAGATTTTCAGAAGGCCTTTAACAAAGTGGTTGTTTAGCAAAATTGAGTACCAGGGTCAGAGATACCAGAGAAGAATATATTTGTTTAAGGATTGGAAGCAGAGTCACGCGAATGCTTGTATCTCAGTCTTAGAGGGTTGTAGGGAAGTGATATTCCACAGAGATGAGTATTGAGGCCATTCATTTTCATTGACGTTAATATTTGGTTATGGGCGTGGAGACTACTACTTCAAATTTTGAAGACGATTTCAATCCTGGAGGTTGGGTAAATTGTAAGAACATTGTAATGGACTGGAAGAGTGTGTATAGCTGGCAGACTGGGAAGATAACTGGTAGGTGAAATTTAATATGGAGAAGTATGAGTGATACAATTTGGATGGAATAATAACAGTATAGACCAAACGACACAATTCTGAACTGTGTTCCGCATCAAAGGAATCTGGATGTATATGTGCCTAATCGGGTAAAACTAGAAGGACATGTTGACATGAGTAGATTGAAAACCATATAGGATCCAAGGCTTCATCCCCATTTTAACACAACAATAGTGTTTGAAGGCTCTGGGCCTGTACTAGTTTAAAAGGATGAGGGGCGATCTAATTGAAAGCTACCGAATAATTAAAGGCCTGGATAGAGTGGATGTAGAAAGGGTGTTTCCACTAGTGGGAGATCCAGGACTAGAGGGCACAGCCTCAGAATAAAAAGATGCACCTTTAGAATGGAGATGAGGAGGAATTCCTTTAGACAGAAGGTGGTGCATATGTGGAATTCATTGCCACAGACTATGGTGGAGGCCAAGTCATTGGGTATTTTTTCAAAGCTAAGATTGTTAGGTTCTTGATTAGTAAGCATGTCATTGGCTTTGAATAGAAGGCAGGAGAATGGGGATGAGATGGAAAGATATATCAGTCATGATCGAATGGCAGAGCAGACCCAATAGGCCAAATGGCCTAACTCTGCTCCAATGTCTTATGGTCTAATACGGATGCAGGATACAACAGGGGTGTTACAGTAAACCTGGATGGTTATGCTCCAAATGACAAGAGATGCTGGAGAAATCAAAATAGGAACTCAGCAAGCCAGGCTGCATATTTAGAAGGAAATAGACAGATGACATGTTAGATCAGGACCTAGATGGGAGATAACTGCTAAAAGGAGGCGAGAGGAAGTGGTGGGTTAAGACCTGGCAAGTGAAAGATAGGTGGTTCCAGATAAGGAGGGGTTGATTCGAAGAGAAGTCAAGGGGGGAGAAAGAAGGTTGGAAAGGCTAGAGAAGACAAAGGGCAACAATGGTTGAACCTTATAACATGAGGAGTAAAATATAGAACAAGAGAGCAGAGTTGGGGTGGGGTACCAGAAATTGGAAAATTTGGTGTTCATGTCATTTGGTTATAGCCCATCCAAGCAGAATATGAGATTCTTTTTCCAGTTCCCTTTTCACTTCCATTCTGTTATCAGGAAGGCCTCAGGGCCCTTGGTTTCTTCCTAGGACAGAGGCCCAAACTAACACTCTCCACTGCCTGGTGGAACTTGTTCTCAACCTCAATAACTTTCATTTTGGTTCCTCTTTCTTCAAATCAAAGGTGTGGCCATGGACACTCACATATGTCCCAGCTCTGCCTGTCTTCAATGGCTACGTTGAGCATTCTTGGTTCCAAAAGTGCCCAAGCACCACTGTCCAACTCTTTCTCTGCTATATTGACGATGGTATAGGGGTTGCCACCTGGTCTCGTGCAGAGGGCGGTGGATGCAGGTTCTCTGGATGCTTTCAAGAGAGAGCTAGATAGGGCTCTTAAAAATAGCGGAGTCAGGGGATATGGGGAGGAGGCAGGAATGGGGCACTGATTGGGGATGATCAGTCATGATCAGATTGAATGGCGGTGCTGGCTCGAAGGGCCGAATGGCCTACTCCTGCACCTATTGTCTATTGTTTAATGTCTGAAACTCATCAAGTTGATTAAGTACAGCAACTATTAATACCTGGGTTCAATCATCCCTCCCATCCACCCATACCCTTCGTGACGTATTTTGCCCTGCTACCTCAGGATAATCATCACCTGTCCCTACACCTACTTTCTCATCTCCAGTCCGGGACCTAAACAGCCCTTCCCGGAGAGACAGATGTTTCCATGCATCTCCGCCAACCTCATTCATAGTATTCAGTGCTCTCAATGTGCCCTCCCTCCCCTGTGTTGATGAGACCAAGCATTGTCGAGACAACCACTTTGTTGAACACTTGCACTCTCTATTCCAGGGCCAGCTGGAGCTGTCGGTCATTAGCCTCTTCAATTCCCCTTCCCATTTCTATGCTGACTTGTCTGTCCTTGGCCTCCTCCATTGCTGGAGTCAGGCCACTTGTAAACCGGAAGACTAACGCCTTAGGCAACCTGCAACCCAACATGGAGAACTTCAAATTCTCCAATTTCAGATAAATCCAAGCTTTCCCCCTTCACTCTTCTGATCTACCCAGTTCTCTCAGACACACCTTTGTTCCGCTCATCGCCACCTATCACTCAGTTTATTTTCCCCTCCACTTTCTGCTTATCACCCACCTCTATCCCCTCAAAGTCCACTGTCATCACTCCCCCACCCCACCCCCCTCCCCATCCTATCTACCTACAATTCCTCTTGGTGGTTTTATATTTAACCCCTCACCTTCATTTCTCATCAGATTCCACCATCTGCAACCCTGTCTTCTCTACGTATCACTTCCAGCCTTAAGGACTATCTTCACCCTTCTCTACCACCGAACTCATCCGCTAATCAACCCAATCTTAGCTACAAGTTATCACATGCATGTCTTGCCCCAGCCCTTCTCCACACCTCTCCACCAGCTATTTGCCCTCTACTTCAGCCTTGAAGAAGGGCCAGGTCTATTTGGCCCTCCGCAGATGTTGCCTGACCTGTTGAGTACCTCCAGCAGTTTTTTTTTTTACCTTTCACTGGAACCTTTATTGGCCTGCCAACTTCTTCCATGCCACTTACACTCATACTACCAGTATAAATGCAGTTTTATGCTTTTCAGTTCCTGTAGAAAATCAGGACTGGGTTAGAAAGAGTACTTCGAAGGGATGATGTTCCATTAGAATATTGTCCAAAGACTAAAGGACACACATTTAGAAGTTTGGTTAAAATAAAGAGGGCGATTATGATAAATCTTTTTCAACATACTGTAGATAGCAGTCATGAAAGTGGCAAAGGTGGTGGAAATAGAATGAAAAAACACGATTTGATTAACCATTGAGTGAATCCTTAAAAAGCCATCAGTACAATTCAGTTTATTGTCACGTTTACCGAAGTACAGTGAAAAGCTTATGTTGTGTGCTAACCAGTCGGCAGACCAGCCAGTCAGCATGATTACAATCGAACCATTTACAGTGTATACATACATGATAAGAGAATAATGTATAGTGCAAGGTAAAGGCAGCAAAGTCCGATCAAGGATAGTCCGAGGGTCACCAAAGAGATAGATAGTAGTTCAGAACTGCTCTCTGGTTGTGGTAGGATGATTCAGTTGCCTGATAACAGCTGGGAAGAAACTGTCCCTGAATCTGGTGGTGTGCGTTTTCAACATTGCTATAGCTTTTGCCTGATGGGAGAGGGTAGAAGAGGGAGTGGCCAGGGTGTGACTCGTCCTTGATTATGCTGCTGATCTTGCCAAGACAGTGTGAGGTGTAAATGGAGTCAATAGAAGGGAGGTTGGTTTGTGTAATGGCCTGGGCTGCATCCACAATTCGCAGACATTTTGTGCGATCTTGGATGGAGCTGTTCCCAAAGCAAGATATGATGCATCCTGATAAAATTCTTTCTATGTAGAAGTTGGTGAGAGTTGTAGGGGACATGCAAAACTTCTTAAGCCTCCTAAGGAAGTAGAGGCATGGGTGTGCATTCTTGGTCGTTGCTTCAATATGGGTGGTCCAGGAGAAGTTGTTGGTGATATTGACTCCTAGGAATTTGAAGTTTTCAACCATCTCTACTTCATGGAAAAAGAGGAATGAGATAGATTGGATGGCTTTGCTATAGATTCAGTGGGATTCCTTCTCTATTGCAACAATAGTGGAGAATGGATTGGAGAGAAGGGTGTGCATGCAATTTAGGACAGTTTAATACAAAGGTACACACATTTCTGCAGCAACTGTCACTACCAGAACCAGAAGCCACAGTCTTAGAATAAAGGGGAGGCCATTTAAGACTGCAGTGCGAAAAAACTTTTTCACCTAGAGAGTTGTGAATTTGTGGAATTCCCTGCCACAGAGGGCAGTGGAGGCCAAATCTCTGGAAGGATTTAAGAGAGAGTTAGATAGAGCTCTAGGGGCTGGTGGAGTCAAGGGATATGGGGAGAAGGCAGGCATGGGTGATTGATTGGGGACGATCAGCCATGATCACAATGAATGGCGGTGCTGGCTCGAAGGGCCGAATGGCCTCCTCCTCCACCTATTTTCTATGTTTCTACCTCTGGAAGCAGTTCATGAGCATTGATATTTCTGAAATAGTCACTTTGAGCTGTACGATCGATACATGATACCACGATTCAACCAATAGCATCATGGTAGCTTTTTTAAGAGACATTGGTCAAGGGATAACAATTAGCTAGGATGTCAAAGAGTAGTTTCCTGCTTTTCTTCAACATAGTCACAAAATCACAGCACAGAAACAAATGCTTCAGCCCACAGCATCCATGCCATCAAGAACCCTTCTGGACTAATCCCAATTATTCCTCTTACATCCCGGCCCCTAACTGATCTACCAACACAAACGCTAGAGACAATTTACATGGCCAAAAAACCTAGCAACCAGCACATCTGTGGCATGTTGGAGTATACCAAAGTACCCAAAGAAACCCATGTAGTCATTGGAGAGAACATGCAAACACCATAGATGCACCACCCAATACAATGATCAAATCTGGGTCTCTGGAACTGTGAGACAACAGCACTAACCGCTGCACCCCAAGTGCTATGAGATGTTTAACATCCACCCCAGAGCACAGGCAGGTCCTTGGTTTCACAGCCCGTTCCAAAAACAGCACTTTAGACAGCAAACCTGTACTGGAATGACCAGCTTGATTCAGATTAGTCATATAGGTAGCCATGCAGGTAGATCGGACTAGGGGAGAATAAGTGTTCGGCACGGACTAGAAGGGCCGAGATGGCCTGTTTCTGTGTTGTAATTGTTATATGGTTATATATAACATAAATTATTTTTTTATTGCATAAAACTAATGTAGAGTATACATAATGATAGGAATAACAATAAATACAAAACAGCAGAGAGATGCAAAGATTGTAGCGCAAAATCTGAGCAAGGCAAAAAAGTATTAAATAGAAGAACTGAATGATGTAGAGTTAAGAGTATGCATGTGTGGCATGTTGGAGTATACCAAAGTATGTGTATGTTGGAGTACACCAAAGTATGTTGGAGTACACCAAAGTATGTTGGAATACACCAAAGTATGTTGGAGTACACCAAAGGGGGCGTGAAATAAATGATTGGTTCAGGTGTCCGATGGCAGTGGGGAAGAACCTGTTCTTAAATCTGGACAACGGGGCTTTCAAGCTTCTGTATCGTCACCCATAAACTTGAAGAGAGAAAAATAAATGGTCAGGGTGGCAGACACCTTTGATGATACTTCCAGCCTTCTTGATGCATTGCACAGTTAAGATGGGCTGGATGGAAGGAGGTGATTAGTCTGCAATGGAGTGGTAGGTGTTTCCCACTCTCTGCAGGTTTAGATGGTCAAGAGCAGATCTGTTGCCATACTAGGCTGATCTTGTCAGGATATTTTCTATAGCCCATTTGCAGATGTTCAAGAGAAGACTCATGAACATGCCCAATCTTCTCAGGAGCCCAAGAATGTAAATATGCTGATGTGCTTTCTTGATCGCACATTAGAGAGAAGGGACCAGTTAGGTTGCTGGTGATATGGATGCCAAGTAACCTGAAGCTGTTAACCATCTCTACAGCAGCTCTGCTGATGGTGACTGGGTTGTGTTCACCTTCCTGCTTCTTTCGGTCAACAAACAACCCTTTCTCCTGGCTGATGTGAAGAGTTGTTCTGACATCATGACGCAAAGCTTCCAATCTCTTTTCTGTATGTTGCATTATTATTATTGATATGGTTGACAACAATGAGTGAGCCTCAACCCACTGGCTTTTGACTGAAGAAACACAATGAGATCCAAACCAGAGCAGATGAACCCATGAGTAGACATCATTTTCTCGCATTCACAAAGGCACATTTTTTGGAGAAGCAAAGAGGTAAGGTTAGCAGATCTCTTGCCTCATAGCTCGCATGACCAGGTTAAATCCTGACCTCCCAGAGCTGACGGAGTTTGGAGTGTGGAGTTTGCATGTTCTGCCTGTGACTATGTGATTTTTCTCTGGTCTCCTCGCACAACCCATTGTAGTGCTGAATGGTATGGTTCATTGGTCACTGTAAATTGCCTCTAGGGTGCAGGTGAGTGGTAGAATGGTGTGGAGTTGATGGGAATGTTGGGGGAATTAAGTTAGATTTGTGCAAATGTGTGCTTGATGGCAGGCATAGACTCGGTGAGTCAAAGTTTCCCTACTGTATATCTCTTGCGATCTGTCACTATAACAAGTTTGTACTGATATCGTGCCCACCAACCTTGCCTTGTCATCAAATATATATTGCAAATATCAGGCTTGAAGTTAGATCTCCCAAAGCTTTAGTCCCCTTTAAACCATCTGACGTTCCAGAAAAGAGCAGGAATGGAGATCATGCTGTGATTGCAAGGACTATAGGATCCAAGGACTATAGAATACACTGGGTCTGGGGGCACCAGTCCAAAAGATCACTTCAAATCCAATTAGCAGCAGATTCACCTGCTAACTTAATAGTTCAGATCTTTATAGAAACCGTTTAAAAAATACCAAATGTTTGCACTGCATGCTTTAGGCATTTATTTTTTTCTCTCTCTCTCCCTCTCGGTTTTTTTCTCCCTAAATCCCAAAGCTTCCTTAAAACTTTTTTTTTTGCTAATTCCTCCAGATCAACGCCTTTCATCCCACGGGAGGAGTCGGGCATGGGTCCCTCCCAGTCAGGGGGAGAGAAGCCAATGGATGTAGAGGTCTATCAGAGAGTTTGGCCAATGGAAGTGAGAAGTTGTGCCTTGGGGTCGAGCATCATATTTAAAGGAAGGGCGCAGAGTGCTCCAAAGTTTCCTTTGGTCATATTTCACGTGAGTTTCAGACAGCAGCGCTGATTATTTTTTCTTTGCTTGTTGTATGGTTGTGCAAACACCACGGATCTCCAACCGAGCGGAGAGTTACTGCAGCAGAATCATTTGCACGGCTTTCCTTTTTGTAAATTAAACAAAAACCTTTTTTTTTTTTTTTAAAAAAGCCTCAATGTAAATCAGGGAAAACAAACTTAAAAAAAAAAAAAAAAAAAAAAAAGTTTTCCTGAGAAGTTTTTTGTCGGAGAATTTTGTGGATACGTTACGATCTAACTTTTGACAAATCTTAACTCGCAAAAACAAGTTTGACAACTTTAAAAAGCGCTTTTTTTTCTCTTCCCCCCTCCATCACCCCACCCCCGTTCTGTGTGTCTGCAGACTTTTTTTGTGTGTGAACCTGGAAGAGCGAACAATCATTGTTTCCTTTTTGTTTATCATTAGCAATCATAAAATTCCGGGTTTTGTTTTTAAAGAGAGGGGGAAAATTGGAAAAAAAGAATGACGGATGATCGCAGTGTATCAGACGTGGCTAGCCCGAGAGGCTCTGAGAGTGACTCGGTCCTATCCCCCAGCTCATCCTTTGCGGCGGATGGGGAAGAGAAGTCTCAATTTCAGGCTGGCAACGAGGAGGGGAGTGGGAAGCGAGAGAGCGAGGAAGACAAGTTCCCCCTGTGCATCAGAGAGGCTGTGAGCCAAGTCTTGGAAGGCTACGATTGGACTCTGGTTCCCATGCCTGTCAGAGTCAACGGATCCTCCAAGAGCAAACCTCATGTGAAGAGACCCATGAATGCGTTCATGGTATGGGCTCAGGCGGCACGGAGAAAGTTGGCAGATCAGTACCCACATCTACACAATGCAGAGCTCAGCAAAACACTAGGCAAACTCTGGAGGTGAGTCCTTGAGTGTGTATAAAAACAAACCCTCAGTTCCCCCCCGAGAATCGCAATTGACTTAACACACCGATCCACCATCATTAACAAACTCTCAACTAAAAATCAGACGCTATTACGCACTTGTTGCACTGTTACAATAATAAATATCTTCCCTTATTTTCATGACGGTTTTTTAAATTCTGGATTTAGTATCATATTTTTCAGCTATATGTTGTTAAGGCACATAAAATATGTGAAAACCATGACTTGGAGGGGGAGTAGGAGTTAAAATATTCGGCCTGGTTTTATCGAAATTCTTTAAATTCAGTCGGTCTATCTACTGACTCCCGTATGTAAATGTAAAAGTTGCAAACGATGGAAATACAAAGATACAAAGAAATGTCTCTTACAATTCCTGTTTTTGTTTTCTCTCTCTTGCCTATCTGCGTGTGCTAATTCACTTTTCAAGAACTGTTGACTTGCTGTTTTTAAATGTTTTAACTGGTTGGTGAAAGAATTACTTACTGTTCAATAAAATAAGTTGGACAAAAGAGTTGCAAGTTAACTTTGAATCGCTGGATGGTACTGTACTTGGTAGGAAAAGCTATTGGTTGTGAATGCTCTTGTCTCTTTCAAGCTGTGAAAATTCCCCCCCTTACAATTTTTCCAGGGTGACAAAATTTCAGGGAAAAGATCTGGTGACAATCTTTGCTTTCAACGCTTGGATTTAGATGTGCGGGAGACAAAATGAGAAAGATAACTAAGGATGGACCGAGTGAGATACTGGGGCATTAGATGATTAAACAGGTAGATAGGAATGAGGGAGAAATAGGAGAGGATGGATGGGGAAACAGAGAATCTGGAGACATTGGAAAAATGACAAGTTCAAAAGAGCAGGTTAAAGAGATGGGCAGAACTTGAAATGTATGGGAGAGCAAGGAATATAACAAGACCTTGACTGTGTGGAAGAAAACAAATGATGCGAGGAAGAGCAAAGAGCGGATTACTAGGAAAATAATTAGTGAATACTGAGATGGGGGGGGGGGGGGGGGGGGGGGGTAGTCCGAAACGCACAGGGTAGAGTAACAGATGGAAATATCAGCGCAAGAAAAACTTAATTGTATATAGAGAAAGAACGGCTAAGAAAGAAATGGGTTTGATATGAGGGCGAGGTGGATAATGTGTTGAAGATATGAGTACTATGAATACGGCAAGACATGGTGAAGATCACCCCTTGGTTCCATCACTCTGTATACATTGGTTGTGAATTCAATGGTGGCAATGCCAACTCATTTGAGTAATGTCCCATTAGCAGCAGATGTTGTGGATGGGGAAGATTCCTGCTTCAAGGGGAGATAAAGGTTGGCTGGACACTGGGAGGTTGTGGTGTGGCTGGTTTCATAGGGTTTGTGTAAGTAGCCACAAACTCGGCTGCTTGCTCCCTCGACCCGGGACACTGAGCGGTGCATATTGGAGGTGCTCAGAGGAGCTGGTGGTCTTGTTGATGCAGAGGAGGTCTTTGCCGTTGATCTGACATTTCAGCTGATAAAAATCCATTGAGAGTTCTTGATGAGTATTGCATGATGTTCTGCCAATTCTGATAGCGAAGAACCAAATGTTTGTGACTGGTTCAATCATCTAATGGTCTTTTACCCTCTTGCCTTTCTATTCTCATTTGTACGTGCTGCTGTCTACACGATGTAAACCATGGTTCAAGGGTTAGTTCTCTTCCTTGGCAGATTTGTCTCCACTTGACTAAGTTACCTTACCAGCGTAGTGCTGAGGGAGTGCTGTGTTGCTGGAGATGTGTCTTTTAGATAGATTCCATCTATCGCCTTTGTAGTGGTAAAATATCTTGCTGTGTTATTCAGAGAAACAAGGAAATCGATACTGTCCTTGTCAATACTTAACCGTCAAGCAATCCTCTTGTAAAGTACATTGCTGGTTTCTGAGAAAAAAAATTGCTGCAGTGTTTCCTACATTTCTTCAGAACTTCATTGGCTGTAAAGCTCTTTGAAGGTATGAAAGGTATTTCAAAATTCAAAATAAAAAAGGCACATTTGTTCAGTTCGGATGCTGGCTCCTTACTTGAGATCTGAAGAAGTTTGTTCTTTCTGCTCATGACGGATCTGCAGTGTCTCTCCAAGTCAACAGGTCCGTCTCATCTGGCATCTCATCTGGCCTCCCATGTTCCAAACTCCAGAAACCCCAACTTGTCCAAAATTGCTGCCCGTGTCCTAACTTGCCACCAAGTGCAGTTCGTCTATTGCAATCGTGCCAAGCTAACCAATGTAACAATTTAAAAGTTTTCATCCTTTTCGCATCTGCCACTATCGTGCCCCTCCCTATCTCAGTATCTTCAGCCCTCTGAGATCTCTGCTTCAATTCTGCACCCTTGATCGTCTTAGAATTTAATTGCTCCTTCATTAATGGCCCCGCCTTCTACCGCCTGGCCCCAAAGCTCAATAATTCCCTCCCAAAAAACCATGTGCCTCCCTTTAAGATACCACTTAACAATCAACTCTTTGATTCAGCTGTAGGAAAGATCTGCAGTTGCTGGTTTAAATCGAAGGTAGACACAAAATGCAGGAGTAACTCAGCGGGACAGGCAGCATCTTTGGGGAGAAGGAATGGGTGACGTTTCGGGTCGGGAAGAAGAGTCTCGACCCGAAACGTCACCCATTCCTTCTCTCCGGACATTCTGCCTGTCCCACTGAGTAACTCCAGCATTTTGTGTCTACCTTTGATTCAGCTTTTGGTTTTCTGCCTTAATATCTCCCAATGCATTTCTGACCTTTTTTTTTAGATTAATTACTTTTGAAACACCTGGGAATAGCATTCAACAGCAAAGATACTGTATAAAATGCAGACTTGTTTCACAATAACTGCCTAATAGCACACTGGTGTGTTGCAATGAAGCAACACATTCTCACCTCTGCACTGCTAGCTGTCACTAAATTCTCGTTGCCATACGTAGTATGGTTCTCATGAGGTTGCATGGTTCTGAGGAAAGCTGTTGAGATGGATGGGGGTACAGAGTGTGAACGTAATACCTCCTTGTGGGGTGGGTGAAGGAATCCAGCCAGTTGACCTTCTCCGAACAGCCTTCAACCCACCAGCCAACCTCTTTCCTATCCTTCCTTCCCCATCTACCCACCTGGGCTCAGGCAGGGAATTGGCCTGCACTGTGGAACGTAGAGCAAGATGACCACCCAGCTTCCTGATTTGCAAGAGAAAACCACAGGGTAGGGGTAAAAAAAAAATGGGGGGGGGGGGGGGGGGGGGGGGTGGGATATGAATTGCTCACTAGTGAAATTAAACCTCCAGTTGAAAAATAAACTTGAAGCTATTTATAATCGGGGAAAGTGCAACTGGCGTCTGGCAGCGAGCTGGAGACAGAAATCCGATCTCTGGCTCGTGCTGACAATTCCTGAAACCTCTCGCGGTCGGTGATGTCGTCAGGGATTGAATTGCTGCCTTGTGTCTCCTGGCTGGGATGGGCCAAGTACATGTGGCGAGATGGGCGTGACCAGGAAAGGTACACAGGAAGAGGGAGGGTGTTGGGGCAAAGAAGGAGTCCAGTCGCATTAATCCAGCAGTCACATTTCTTCTCCATCTTTTTCATTCTGGGAGTTTTATTCTGGATTGGAGAGGTGGATCACCTAAGCAGAACATTATTGAATGCGGAACTGAGCGGTTTACCAATTGCCTAAATTGTGAGACTGCAAAAGGCCAATATGATCTCCAATGTAAATTTTGACAAGGGTTCTTTATTTCGTCTACAGGCAACGGGATTCTGTCCAACAGTGGGAAAAAAATATTTATTCCCCCCCCCCCCCCAAATAAAATTCCCTCAGCCCCAATTAGAGAGAAGGCCTTTGTTACCTCCAGTCGTAACTATTCCAGAATTCTCCTGGCTGCCGTCCCACATTCCAATCTCCATAAACTTGAACTCATCCAAATCCGAGATCTTTGAGTTACTTGAATTTTTGATCATCACCAAACATCACTACTCTTCCGCTAGCAGTTGTGCCTTCAGCTGCCGAGACCCTGGGTCTTGTAACCTTTCCACCTGCTCTACTTTTTGTACTTAAACCTAACTCTGACCACACTTTTTGTCCACATTCTGATGTTTTGTCCACATTCTGATTATTCAGTGTCTGTTTTTTTGCGAATGTTCCTGTATCTATCAATACATGTTATTTGTTAAGGTGTTGGTGGGTATTTCCAACACACAGATATACTCATGGCCTTTTACATATTGCCGTCTGTGGTAAAGTCCCCGTGTACTTTTTACTGATTGTACTTGCGAACTCTGTGCCAACTGTTTGCCACCTACTTTTTACCCAGAAATTGAGGGAGCATTTGATGCATTTACCGACTCCATCTGGTACTAGTTGGAGCTGTTGACTGGGTGGGTTTAGCAGTGTGAGGTGGGATAGGCGAGGGAGACCAGAACAATGGGGATGTGGGTGCTGGCATGATTTTTAATTTTTTTTAAACCGTTGCCTTCAATGTCATCTCAGTGTATGGCACAGGAATGCTGCTTAGACACAGGACAAATCCTCCCACTGTCCAGCGTATACACTTTTGCTTTGAATGTATCTCAGAGAGTAGATGGGGATCTATTTTCTTGTATTTGTCAGGATGTGAACTATTGTGGCAAAGCCAACATTCCTACTTACCCAGTGAAAAGGTAATGAGTTAACTTAAACTGCTCCAGTCCTTCTGGTATGGGCACTCGCACCTCTGCCCAGCACCATTTTGTCATAAATTGAAATCGAGTATTTGCAATGTATTCTACTGGTATAATTTAAATGAATAATTTTAGAGCAGTTTATGGAGGCGAGTCGTATAGCGGCCCAGACTAGAAAGGGACAACAAATTCCATTCCCCTACAATGTATGTGAACCAAAGGCAAAATCTTCAGGGTCACCTTTCACTGATCCCTCCCCCTGTATTTTCAAATTTAATTGTAACTTCTAGTAACCAGAGTCAGGGTGAGATATTGGGGCCGTCTGAAACTTTGATTTTCAGAAGGCAGGAAAGGGTTAAAGGTCAGTGTAATTTTTATTGGTTGTAGTCTCAAAGATTTTGGATATGTCAGAAAGTGGCTACTTTTGCTGATATTAATTTACAGAGAAAAGGAGTGTAGGAGTGATGGGATAAGAATTCTCGGCTCTGGCGCCAGTTCAGGGTCACAGATCTCCTTGCAAGAACATCATTCAAATAAAACTTTTCTTTTTTATTCTCCCTCAGACCTCGGCAGTGGAATGGTTAGATCAAAGCAGAGAGTCCAGCAACAGTGGGGCAGCCAGCGCCACTTGTGATAAAATCACACCTGTGCGCATCCACGGACATGGTCTCACTCACTCACCCCAGGGCATACTCCTGCGCACATGCAATTTTTCTCTCACGTGCCCACCTCTCTTTAACATGTTGGATAGTATTAGAAACGTTTATAACTTAAAATGGAATGGCTCAGAGAAAGGTGTCTGGACGGGAAAAAAAAATGCTCAGTGATTCATTTGTTAACTTGTCTTGCCCAACTTACCAGCACCCTGTTGGTTTAACACTGGCTCCTTTGGATTTAAAATCCAAAATTCTTGCATTCCTCTGGCCTTCTGAGCAATCCCTGATTTTAAAACCTTCCACCACTGGCAGCCGAAACTTCAGCCGACTGAGCCCTAACTTTTTGAATTTGCCAACAGGCCCCCAAACCCATCTAGCACACTCTCCTCCTCCAAGACATCCTTGAAAGCTAGTTCTCACCCACATTCATAATTACTCTCTGAAATTTTAGTTTGGAATTTTTAAATTTGGGAACACAATAAACAATATATTATTTTTGATGCATGACTCCTCAGGATATTGCTAACCAAGCAGAGCACAAAATGTTAAGGTTATTTCGGGGTTTAAATCTTATCAATTGCCCGTGAGCAGCAATGTAAATAATACCCCTTCAAGAAAGCAGTTAAATGCTAAAATCAGAAGGATAACAGATGACCAAACTTTTGGTGGCCTTTTACTGGTCCTGTGCAAAAAAGGGCAGAAAATTGAAGGCTTAACATAAGGACAAATCATTGGCATGTGCCCATAATGTTCCTTTTTTGCCTGGCCCCTTTTCTGTATCTCCAAAGCAAAAATATTGTGATTTCTAGTACTGGGTGGGTTAACTGTTCAGTACCCCTCCCCTCCCAGAGACATCACTGAGTTCCTCCAAATACTCCTGTCTATAATCCAGCCTATTCTCCCGGAGCCTGTACTAACTGAGATCTGCACTCGGATGCAATATTAAACCAAGACCCCATCCACTCTCTCAGCAGAATATTTCTTGGGAGTTCTCCCTTGGCTGATACTTATCATTTAGACAAGGTCATTGACAGTTTGCCACTTTACATTTTATGGGATCTTGCTATGCACCTAAATTCCATTTCAGATGTGCTTTATTAATGGTAAAGCAATTTGAGACAGATTGTGTAAGGTATTGTACAAATCGCTTTTCTTTTTAAATCATTCTAAGTGCATAGGTGAAGAGTTGGTCTGTCCTCTGTTATAGTTGCCACTCCACCCTTGGTCGCCTTTATCTTTCTCTCCTCTCTTGTTTCAATGATCAGATTATTTAATCCCACACTGCACTCCACTGCAGTTCCTTAAGCATTTTAAGAACATTCTTACAACTTTGCTGTCTCTACTGTTGTCACGCCTATTTACCCCGTCTGCTCCTCCTGGTTGTTTCTCCTTATTGAATAACCTGTGGATCTTTCTCACATGCATCAAAATTGGATTTAATGTTGCTTACATGCACATTAGCTAAATTATAAATGGCATTGTAAATTCCTGAATTAAAGGGTCTGAGAGACAGCTATCAATGTACAGATATTTCCCCAAGAAAAAGACCAAGAATCCAATCAGTACATTATTTATTTCCAGGAGAGTGTAAAGGGAGACACTGGTGTCTGCATCTCGGAGAGGGAGAGACTTCTTAAAGGTTGGAAATACCAAATGGTGAACAGTTAATCTTCCTGAGTAAGAAGGAACTAGGATGCATCTGATGGAACGAGGACTCTGGGGGGGCCTCGTCATTGTTTTGCTATCACTCTCACCTAGAGGATCTCAAAAACTCCAGTGAGTGTGGGAGGTGTCTACCTTCTTGTGGATATAAATAGACTATTTTGTGAAATTTCCTAAATGAACATGTTCCTTGCATTAGCCACATTGCCCTTTTGGATAACACAGACCTGCCTATGTAGCTCACTGTTTATATTGTCTACCAGGCAAAACTGGGCTGGCCTAACCCACCCAGTTTCAGGAAGTTTGGTTATGTAGCTTTAATAATGCTTAATTCCAATGTGTATGAGATCATTCTGAGTAACTTGTTGGGTGTGCTCCTGGTCTGAATTCCAACCCATGGTCTTGGGTACTAGGCCTGGCCTGAATCTAGGCTAAATGTTTGAGTTAGGAGGACAACTTGCATTAATTGTCTGAGGTATTTCTTTAAGTCTAGTCAGTATTAATGCCTGAAATGCTGCAGACTAGGGATGGTGCTTATGTATGGTGATAGTCTTGCTGAGCTGTATGCAAAAAAAAGTATTTCACTGTACATTGGTACACATGATAGTAAAGAAACCATTGAACCATTCAATTTATGCTCGGCAAGATCAAAAAATAACATGATTAGGTAACCCCTTCTAGTGAAGTTGGCTGAAGAATAAAAGTTGGCCAGGACAGTGAGAACTGCCCTGCTATTTAAAATGGCACTCCAGAATATTTAATTTACAACCAAACCCGAGCCTTGGATTGGTGTCTCCACCAGAGCAGGGCACTCCAGCAGTGCAGTATCATGTGGTGAATTAAACATGCCACCTTCTGACGTGAGCCACAGCTGATTAAAGATTCTCCTGCTTCTTGTTCGGGTTGCAACCCTACTCTTTGATACTAATGGGAATCAGAAGAGTTGGTTCGTGAATTCTGACAACTGTCTGTCCCGCTGCATTTTCTTTGTTGCGCGCATGTAAAATAGTAATCATTTTCTGAAAGAGAAGGGAGGTGCACTGTATAACTGGGATCACAGAAGGTTGTTCAGCCCATCATGTCGGAATTGCCCCATTAAAAAAAAAACTCCATAATTTAGCCCATTTTCCATTTCCTGCAGGCATGTTTATTTTATTTTCAGTTATTCATCCAAGTTCCCTTTTGCTAGTTCCGATTAAACTGCTTGCAATGTATTTCAGATCACTACAACTTGTTGAATGAAAATATTTCTCTTCGTCTTCCAGGCTGGTTCTTCTGCCAGTTTCCCTAAATCCGTATATTTCCTAACTCCTACCATTGGCAAAAGCTTCTCCTCATTTATAATATCAAAATTGACCCATTTTAAACTGATCTGTAAGGAGAACAACATGGATATTACTCTTACTGAAGAAGTCCTGTCTTTTATTAAAACAATATAACGGGGGGGGAGGGGGTGAAGAGGGTGAAGAGGATGAAGAGGATGGTGTCAGTGATGTCTACTAACTGAAAGGCCGGTGAAAGAGGACCTGCATTTCTACATCAAATTTCAACATATTCTAAATCACCAACATAGAATATTAGGCAGTGACACTGCATTAGTGATACATTGTCCCAAAAAAAGTTGGAGGTGAACTCCTGCTCTTTGAATAGCAGCCGTAGGATTTTTGACAAAACATCTGAAGTTAGAAAAGTCCTTAGAATGTCTCGCCTCCAATATTACAGAGCTCCCTCACCACTACTAGAAGTGTTAGCCTGGATTATGGTGCGCAAACCTCAGGAGTGGGATTTGAAACCAGAACCTTTTGACTCTGACAAAAGTGCAAGCCACTTGTTCCTCATGGTTTCAACATGCACAAGTATTTGGAGAGACAATTTCAGTGGTAATAGGAAAGAGCAAGATGAAATATGATAAAAGTGACATCTAACATATTGCCAGCATACAATACAATACGGTTTTATTCGTCACATTGCACATTAAGTGCAAGTGAAATGAATGTACAATGTATTGAATGGTATCCTCCCGTGCCTTACTTGAAGAGCCTCAAAACTATTTATTTTCCACTGTTTGCTGCAGGTTACTAAATGAGAACGATAAAAGACCCTTTGTGGAAGAGGCAGAACGACTGCGATCCCAGCATAAGAAAGACCACCCTGATTACAAGTACCAGCCACGTCGACGAAAGAACATGAAACCTGGCCAAGGTGATGCTGATGCCCACCCAGAGGACAGCCACATCTCCTCTGTCCAGCCCCACTACAAGGCTGTGCCTCAAGACCGTGGGCGCACAGCTGGGGGCTCCCCACTTGCAGAGGGCCATGGTGAGCACACAGGTGATGCTTTCTCTTTTGGTGTTACTGTGGCTCTGGCCACATTCCTGAACCTGATTCTTTAAAAACCTGCACTGGTCACAAATTATTACAAGCAGTCAAGGTCCTGAGGGTAGGAGCATCAATCTATTCTTGGCATTTATGGCCCATCTGAAGACCGTACACCCAATATTTAATTCCTATTGTCTGCCCAACCGTGAAGGTATATCTAGCCATCAAACATTCCAATATTTGTCATGAAAAGTGACATCTTATTTGTGGTAAAGTTAAGGACACTTGTCAATGAATATAAATTTAGTCTTTTTTTTTATGGAGTGCATTTGGCTCATGGTCCTAGCTCCATGGTAGTCTCAACTCTCACCCCATGCCCATTTATCTACTGTTATATACTCAATGACATTTGTTAAATTCCCTCTTTCAACATGACTAACTCAGCTGCAGAAACCTTATGATGCTGAAAGAATTTGCTGCTTCACATTTTTATACCTTGAATTGCCTTCCCTGTTTTTATTTTTAATTTACTTTTGGAATGTTGGCATCCTGGCAAGGCCAGTAATTGTTGCCCATCTCTAACTGCCCCATGGAAAAAGTGTGGACTGCTTCTCCCATCTGCTGATGGATAGGTAATTCCAGGATTTAAGCCCAGCAGCAATGTAGCAAGGATAGTTCTGAGTGGGGATGGTACTTAACTTAAAGGGAAACCTGCAGCTAGCTGAAGGTCTTTCCCTGTGCCTGCTATTCTGTCCTTCTTGGCAGTATGGGTCACTGAATTAGTAGGTGATGTTGGAGTAGCTTAGGTGAGTAACTGCAGTACAATTTTGTAGACATACACTACAACCATTGTGTGCTGGCAGTAGTGAGACTGCATGTTTAGGTTGGTGGGTGAGATACCAATCAAGACTGCTTTCCTGGATGGTGTTCAACTTTGTGTTGTTGGAGCTGCCCTCAAACAAACAAGTGAAAGGCTCCTTATTAGTACCTTGTGAAAGACTTTGGGAAGCTTTTTACTATTGCAAGGTACCCGACTATGACCAAAATGTTGACGCTTGGTATGAATCCAGTGAATCTAAACTTTTTTTTTTTCCATTGCTTTAATATGGTTTCCATAATGGGTTGCCCATTCTTCTTCTTCTTTTGCCAACTGTGACATTTTGCCAGTGCTCTGGACATTATTTTAATCCTCCAATATTTATGCTTGGGTATTTTGTTGTTGTCCCACATAAAATAAATGTGTAGTTGGTGTGAAACTGCATTTGCCACACATCTGCCCATTCGTCACACTTATGATGCAACTTAGCTGCCCAAACCTATTCAATAATGGCCGAACTGTGACTGAACTGTTTTGACCCACCTTTCCCGTTCCCTTACATTTAGTTAAAAGTTATCAATCTGAGAATTAAAAGTTGCAATTAAACTAACATTGATAGTCCATGAAAGAGATCCAAATGTATATATTTTTTATCTTCGCTCTGTAAAGCTTGGCTCTAATTTTCACTCTCCAACCAGCACCATCAGATCTTCGGGACTTAATCAAATTACCAGTTAACCTAAATTCCTGAAGATACAAGATGTTGTTTAAACTATCATTTCTGGAATCCGAGTAACGCTCTGACCCTTCTCCAATTCTTTCTTCCTGGCATGCTTCTTGTGCAACCAGGACTATGCACAAATGTAGCATGAATTATTTCCAAACCGCTCGCATGTCATCTTGATTTCCCTATATTTTGTTCCAGGGTCTGAAGGTTTTGTTCATTTGCTTCTCTTCAACAGGCCAGAACCACGGCCCCCCAACTCCCCCCACCACACCCAAGACGGAGATGCAGCCCGGAAAAGCTGAGGGGAAACGGGAGGGACGCCCGTTGGTAGAGGGAGGCAAACCTCACATCGATTTCGGCAACATGGACATCGGGGATCTCAGCCACGACGTTATGTCCAACATGGAGACCTTCGATGTCCATGAGTTCGACCAGTACCTGCCGCCCAACGGGCATCCCAGCCACGGGCAAGCCCTGGGCGCCGGGGCTTATGGTGGAAACTACGGGCTGGGGGGAGCACTAGCCGGCGGCCATTCCGCCTGGATCTCCAAGCAACACGCTGGCTCCTCGGCTTCCTCGGGCCCGTCCGCCGCCTCGGCCGAATCCAAAACCCAGATCAAGACAGAGCAGTCCCACCCGAGCCATTACTCGGAGCAGCAACACTCCTCGGCACAGATCACTTACACTTCCCTCAGCCTCCCACACTACGGCACGGCCTTCCCCAGCATCACCAGGTCCCAGTTCGAGTACCCCGAGCACCAGGCCACCGGCCCTTACTACAGCCCGTCCGCCCAGACCCCCGGACTCTACACCGCCTTCTCCTACATGGGCGCCTCTCAGCGCCCCCTCTACACGTCCATCAGCGACCCCCAGTCGGTGCCCCAGTCCCGCAGCCCTACCCATTGGGAGCAGCCCGTTTACACAACGCTCACACGCCCATAAACCAACCCCCCATCACCATCCACCCCCACCCACCCACCACGGGGGCCCGCCCGCCATTTTAATTTTGCACCTGAAGCATTCAACGAAAAAATAAATCAGAAATACGCGACTTAAACTAAATAAAACAACAAAAACACACATACACACTAACAATCTGGACGTACGGTTCCGACGAGCGGCTCGCGAATATTCCCCCCGCGTGTCTGGATGGAGCAGAGGTTTTTCCCGCCCATGGACAAGAGGGACGAGGCCGAGCCGGCGCCATGTTCGTCCGTCCGTCCGTCAAGCGACGGTTATGTGAAGACGTTCGGCCATAGGTTTCCCTTCTTCCCAACCCCCCCTCCCCTCCCCGTTATAAAGTCTCTCGCAAAAATTAACAAACAAAGACAAGCTTTCCAAATATGAAACAAAAAACAAAAAAAGAGACCGTTTCTATCGTGCTCGAGGCGTCGATGATCGCGTGGGCGCGGTGACTGGAACCCGTCGCCCGCTCAACATGTCCACCCCGCCCGATTGAGGGACCGCCAACTCTCCACGCTCCAACCCGGGAAGCCCTTCAAGCCTGCTTTATTGCTTCAACATGCGAGTAAATGTCGTTTTAGTTCGTTTTCTTAACCCTGCTTAACTCTCGCAGGCTTGCCGCTTGGTTTAACCAGGGGGCATGAAAAGTGTTCACCGTTGCTAACATTGTGTGTGTGTGTGTGTGTTGTGTATGCTCGCCATGGCGACCTGGTGGGGTGGAGAACCTGTACATAGGTTTTAAGAGACTTTCTGCCTCGTTATTTTGTTCTCCGAGGTGTAGCAGAATCCACAGTGTAAAATGCACAGAGCAAGACTCTTCCTGTAGATTCAATGCCGTCTGCTCTCGTCAATTTGTGGAGGGTGGAGGAGGTTTGACTGCCCATTTGTGGAGGAGGTTTGACTGTCCATTTTAGCTAGGTGTAAACGGATAATTATTGATTAGCCGTTTTTTTGTTTCGCCTCCGTGAGAACCCGCTCCTGTGATGGTGTCTTGGCCATTTAAGACTTGCAGGAGGCCTTATCTTGGGTTTGGCAACCCTTCCTGGTAAACCCAAGGACTGAAGGTAGATCTCCCAAGTGCTTTCAGCAAATCTGGGAGAAACATTATAGGGATGTTTAAACAGCAATATGGATTTTTTTTGTTCGTAAGTTTTGTTATCACACAAATATTGGCGATGGGGTGGGAAATGGAGGAGGAAGCCTCTTTGACTTGTCGAATCAAAACGAACAATTGGCCCCGAGGAAAATGCAACAAGGTACTCTGTGACTCTTGGCATTTTGGATTAGGCCTGAATAGACCTGGTTTGTACTGTGACATCTGGTGAAGTGGAGACGCAAGTAGTTGGAGTCATTATCTAGTTGCAAACAACAGATCACACATCTCTTTGAGAAGTTAAGTACAGGGAGGCATGTAGAATCTTCACAAGTTGAACAAAGTACTCCTTAATTTATTTAACACTTTTTTTATATATACGTAAAGTGATTTGGGATTAATGACTGAAAGATTGAGAGCCCAAATCCTACCATGCTGATTTTGAGAACCAAGAAATGTAAAGTATATTTCAGTGATCACGAAATAATCTGTGTGAGTTTTGTTTTTAACATCAATCTGCCTTTTGGGGCACGAAGTCTGCTGGTTAAGTGACTTCAGCTCCGCACCAAATGTTGACTTAAAGTTATACTTATATTGGGATGGGCAATAAATGTCAACCTTGCCGGAGTTGAATTAATGTAGGACTCGGCTCAAGGTAGCTTCGGCTAGGCTCTGTTGATCCACCTCTAATTATATTGCTCAACCTGTCAATTTTCTAGCTTGCCTCCCAGAAGTCATTTGAGGAATTGGAAAAAGCAGAAATAATGTTAAGAAAATTGTTGGTTCTCCTCCTCCTGCCAAACTGCCCTTGGGGCTTATTAGAATAGCTCATGTATCCCTGGCCCATAGATCTTAAAGATAAACTTTGAGCAGTTCCTCAAAGTGGGTGCCCTATTTTCCAACAAGTGGGACAAATCAGATTAAGCTTCTTCCATAACTGTACAAGAATTAGACCAGATTACCATTGCTATGGGGACTGTGCTGGTTGCCCCCATGGTCCAATGGTTGGAAATCTTGGCAGTTGTGGTAAGGGATATATATTTTTTTGTAGCTTTTAAAGAACATTGTTGCTTATTTTGTTGAATATATTTTATTTAATTATCCTAATTTTAATGGCAGGATTCTTCCCGCCTCAATCCCTACACATTTGGCAGCCATTTGGAACCTGTGACAGAGATCGATATTGGTGTTTTGGTGAAGGTTACTGATCAATTGTTTTTGGGACCTCATCCTCATTGGGGTAGCTCTCTAAGGAATGGGAATAATCATTGATAACCATCACCCAGACAGATCCCTTATAATTCCAACCTTTGGTCTGGCATTGAATTGGATAAACTCAGTTGGATATATCTCCAAGTGCTTCAGGCTAATATGTGGAATAATTGGCATGCTCATATTACAGGAGAAACCAATTCAGTGTGTAAAGCTCCCTGAAAGAGCCTTTCAATTAGTCCCACACGTTTGTAAGTTCATATTTCATGATCTTGCAAGTGTTTCCTATGGCAGGCATTTATGCAATTCATTAATAAAACTGGTTCAGTTGTCTTTTCAGACAGTGTGTACCAGATTACAACAACTTGCTGCATGGAAGTGGGGGAGAAAACAAATATTTCCATCTGCCCTCTAATGGTTTGCTCCGTCAACTTTAACTTGTCCCATTTCATTCCTAATAATCCTGCCATTGGAAAAAGCTCTTCATTCTGAGTGCCTCTATCAAATCTCCTCATAACCTTCTCTGCTCTGAAGTGAACAACCCTACATTCTCCAGGCTCTCCTCATAACCAAAGTCTGCCATTATGCAGATGGGTTTGAAATGGGTCTAGATCGCCTCTCTTCCAAATTTGGTTTTGCAGTGCTATGGTTGGTGCTGCACTGCAGATGTTCATAGCCTCAGTTCAAATGGAAAGAATGGCGACTTGGATGAACTACCAAGTATGTTTGGGGGAAAAGGAGAGAGCAGGGAACATTTCAGGATCAGTTTATATATTTCTTTATCCAATTTGGGGGAATATTTATACAGGCAAGCTGAAATCTCTGAACGATGTTTCATTGAGGCCATTAGACCCCGATCTTGTGTTGGTGTCTGCATGTGCATGTTGAATTTTATTCTTCAGATCTTGATTTGATTTTGAAAAGCCCATCTTTTTTTTGTTTTGTTTTAAGGGATTCTTTTTGCCTAGAACCTATTGTCCCTTTTTTTCTGCTTTTGCTTTCCCGAAAGATACCAAGCGGGCTTCCTCCTGCAGATCTCAGGGCTGCATGGGGTCCTGACAATGGGAGGGAGGGAGGGAGGATCTGCGAGCGGATCCTCAATGGGGAGGTGTGGGGGGGAGGGAGGGGGGGGGGGGGGTGGGGGGAGGGAAGGGATGGGGAGCAGGTCTATGATATCACGGGATTTCTAACATTATTTATTACTGTTTCTGCACCCATGGTGTCGGGCCCAGGGAAGTTAGGGAACGCTCTCTGTCAGAAGGTTCTTTCCAACGGGTGGGCTGGAGGGATGATTTGTTAATATTTGCGTATTGGGCTGATGGTTTGGAAATACCCAAACTCCTCCCCCACCCAATGCACTCCATGGAAAGAAGGGGGAAATGTAGTTTTCCCACTGGGAGTTCTTTCTTTCCATATTCCTGGAATAACTGGAAACAGATGCTGCCCTTTGGTTTCCTCAAAGGTGCATGATCAGGGTGAGACGATGAAGACATGGGAGGTTTGCCTGAGAGCTGTTATTAATGAATTCCAGCCTGTTTGGCTGAGGGAGGGGCAAGTACTCACCTAGACCGTGTCGCAGGACACAACTCCGTGGAAAACAATGGCCAGTCCAAATCCATCCTCATCTTGTGGTAATGATGTAAACTGGAGTATTTATACCCTGTTGTGCAGGTCTGAAATTGTATTATAGAATATTTACATTGTGTGAGTACCATAGCTTGTTTTTATTATTACTAGGTTTATTACGTTGTAACTGTGCTTTCAAAAAAAATAAATGTATAAAGATAGACAAGCCATTGTTTGTGCTGCTTGGACAAGACTTTTGTTAGATTGTGCTGAGTGCTTTGCGTCTGTTGATTCCTCATCTCTGACCTTCCTTGAATATGTTTGTAGAATCATTTTTTAACACTACTTTCTGCAAAAAGTCCCAAGAAATAGGATTGGCATTCAGCATCTCAAAACCTCAAAAGATCACGACTATTACTTCAACGATATCTTCACTTTCTTGCTCAACATCCCCTTGTTCCATTAGTGTCTGAAAACTCTCGGTCTCAGCCTTGAATATATTCTGTGAAGGGAAAAGAGGGTTGTTGTGATTGCTTTAAAGGACAAGGAAAGGTGGTAGGAAGCTCGAGTAGGCCATAAATACTAACATGGTCTGCTGGGCGAGTCATAAAACAGGCTTTTCAGCCTACCATGTCCATGCTGCCTTGTGTACCTCGATGTTAATCCCACTTACCAGCATTTGCTTTGAGTCCACTTTCCTGCTGATCCCCATATCCTCTGATTACCTTAGTGTCCAAATATCTTTTAATCTCAATCTTGAATAGCTGTTCACTGAACATCCATAGCCTCTGGGATAGAAAATTCCAAACTCTCTCAATCATTTGAGGAAATAAATCTCTCCGCTTTGATTTGATGAGACCATGACCATGTTTTAGATCATCCAGCCTGAGGAAACCTGTGTCAATCCATTTATGAATCTTGTACCACCTCACATATTTCCAGACTTCCATGAGTCTTGGTGCCTTGCTCAATCTTTCCTTGCAGGACAACTCCTCCTCCCCCTCCCCTCTTCCCAAATTAATCCTATACCATCACTGTACCATTTGTGCAATAGGTGTGTCCATTCTTAAAAAGAATGACTAAAACTCCATACTATAATCCAGATGTAATCTCTCCAGATTCTGCCCAGATGTGCTCCAAGGTCCTTGCAGTGAAGGCCAATTTTATCAATTGCTTTCCTAATTGTTTTAAATTTTCAAACCTAAAGGAGGCCATTCCATTCTACCTTTTGTCATTTTCCCTCTTTCACCACTTCCATTTTGAGGATACGAGTCTTGCTTTTAACCCAGTCCTGTCAATTTCCTCTCCCCTCTACACCATTTATCCAGTTTCCGCTCGGAACTTCCAATTTAATTTGCTTCCATTGCACTAGTTCACAGTAACGCTGTTGACTTGTACTAAAAAAAAATCTAATCTCCTCTGTTTTCTCTTTTCTCCTCCTGCAACTGAAACTGATCTCCCCCCCCCCATATACTCTCATCAAAATCCATTCCAAAAGATTTTTGAAGATCCTCTATGCTACAAGAAGGCCAACCCCAGCTTTAACAGTCACTCTACCAAATTGAATGCCTTGGAATTATTTCGGTAAACCTCCCAACCTCTCTAAGGCCTTTAATGTCATTCTGGAAAAAATGTGGGTTCCATAATTGATGGCAATGCTCCAGCTAATCCCCAATTTATTTATAAGAGTTGGGTATAAATTCCTTGCTCTGGTACAAGCTTCCATTTGCTTCGCCTTCTCCCTTCCAAAGCCTTGGGTTTATTTAGACTGCAGCAGTCTGAAGCTGGTCTAAAATGGGAGGGGAAATCAATGTTGACTAAGGCTATATTTTTGTCACTGTTTAAAATTAGAGATAAATTTCTTATAAACTTGTCATGTGTCAACTTTTCTGAGCCAAGTGATGTTCTCAAATCAGTTTAATCCCATATAATATCTCAATGTATTCTATGCAAAATGAGATCATCAAAAGACATCATAAAAATATTTAAAAAAATACATTTCTTCGTCTCTTTCATAACCTCAGAATGTTCTGAAACACTTTACATCAAGTGAAACAGTTTTTGAAAGGTAGTTACTTATAACATAGGAAACATGGTTACGAGTTTTAACATAACAAGCTCTCAGAAATAACAAAGATGATAATAATGACTCGTTCTTTTTTAGTATGAAGGATAAATACTGCTTGCTCTTCTCTGGAGAAATGTTTACATCCGAGGTGTGCTTTAATTCAATGCTTCATTCAAAAGTACAGCACCTCCAACGCACCTTCAAGGCAGCTCTGGGAGTATGATCCTGTATTTCTCTGTTAATTGGATCTTGAGCCCACAACATTCCTATGCAGTCTCACAAGTGGAAACCACTGACCCATGCCTGAAACACAGAAGTCAGTATATTGCTCATTGGTTACAAAATCTAACGTATTGACACCAATCTTTACTATTTTCAATGTAGTATAATTTTAGACTGGTGCTTGAATATGACAGAGTGTAATGAGAAGCAAGTGATTCCCTTGAAAGAATAATCAATAGTTAAAATAAAACAACTCTTGACAAGAGTGAACAAAAGAGTGATCTCTTGAACAAAATCTCTGACTAAACCAATTAGCATCAGTGGTTTAGTGGGTTGCATTCTCACTCCTGAAGGTTTTGGAGTCAAGTTCCTCGCATAAAACTCTAATTCCCAGTACTGAGGAGTTTCAATATTGTTTAAGATAGTCTTTCAGAAAAGATGTTAAATTAATGTCAACTCCCTAAGCTTGATGTAAAAGCGTCCATATATCTGTCCAAGTGTATTTTAAACATTGTAACTGCAACACACCCTCTTCCACTTCCTATGGCAGTTTTTTCCATATAACCATCACCTTCTGTGTTATAATGTTACTCATTAGGTCCCCTTCATATCTTTCTTCTTGGACCTTAAGCTTTCAAGTTTTAAATTTTGTTATCTTGGGAGAAAGATCTGCCTCTCATGATTTTATATAGTTTTATAAATATAAATTCAACCCCCCACTATGCTCCAGGGAAAAAAACCCTGTCAAATCAGTGACTCCTTATAACTCCAGCCCTCCTGCCCAAGTAAAATTCTTGTGAAATTTTTCTGAACACTTTCCAGTTTAAAGACATCCTTCCTGGAGCTAGATGACCAAATGTGCACACAATTTTCCAAAAGTGTCTTCACTAGCGTATTGTACAGTTGCAGCATGTCGTCCCAATTCTTGTACTTAAACTTGAAAATCGGAGTAAGGCTATCTTATTTTAATTAAATAGAGACTTGATAAAACAGCACCTGGAATATTGTAGACAGCTTTGATCTTCTTATCTGAGAAAGGATGTACTTGCCACACAGAGTGCGGCAAAGATTCATTAAACTCATTCCTGGGATGTCAGGTTTAGCATACGTGGAGAGATTAGGAGATTAGGCCTGACTGAGAGATGATCTCAGTGAAACATACAAATGTTATATAGTGTTCAACAGGCTGGATGCAGGGACGATGCTTCCCCAGGCTGAAACAGTTTCAGAAAGAGGGTTTGGATGTTTAGAACTGAGATGAAATCTCCCTGATAAAGGGATGAGAGTCCTTGGAATTCTCTGCCCGAAAGGGTATCAAGGCTTAGATATTTAGTTTATTCAACACCGAGTGATCGATTTCTGGGTATTAAGGGATACGGGGGTAGTGCAGACAAAATGGAAGTGGAAGATCAGCCATAAGCATGATGAATGATAGCGCAGGCTCGAAGTGTCAAGTAGCCCACTCCTGCTCTTGTTCTTTATAATATTCTCCCTGTGACTGCATGGGTTTCCTTTTGGTACTCCGGTCCCCTCTCACATCCCAAAGACGTGCAGGTTTGTAGGTTAATTGACTTCTGTAAATTGCCCCAAGTGTGTAGGGAGTGGATGCGAAAGTGGGATAACATAGAACTGGTGCGAACAGATGGGCTGAAGGGCCCATTTCCATGATGTATCTTTCAACCAATCAAATTTCTTACTTTCTTGAGTTGTAAATTCCTTTGTCTGACACAGAACAGGTGCTTTAAAAATGAAAACATAAAATGCTGGAAATGCTCAGCAGTTGATGGTGCAACATGCATTATAACAATGACCAAATAATATTTTACAGTGGGAATGATTGAGGGATCGATATTGACCTAAGGACATAATGAGGGCATGCCCTGATCTTATTGAATTAGTGTCCATGAGATTTTCCATTTGATAGAGCAGGCCTTACTTTAAAGTCTCATTTGATGATACCAACTTGGACTGTGCAGTACCCCTCAGTACTATACTCAATGGGAGTGTAAAGCTAGATTTTCCTGCTCAAGCAAGACTTGTACTTTCAACTTCTTGATTTACACAAAACTGCTAACCATTTACATAGGTCATGCCGCATCTCTGAATGTTAACATGTACCACCTGACATATTCTGTCCCTTGATGACACCAAACCCAGTGGTCCACATTCTTCCAGCTCCATTTTCGGTACCTCCTGGGGTCCAGTCTCCTTTGTTAAGTGCTTGAAGATCCATACAGTAACATGAGCTTCTGAAATTTGATTCTGCTGAAATAATTTGAAGCAGAATATATCACATGTACATTTATATATCATATATTTCATCCCAATTATCCAGATTCATGCAAGTTGAGTTGACTGCTGTCGAGAGTTGTGGTTGTCCCTACTGTCCAGAAAATTGAGCCAGTTTAACACTGTTTATTGTTGGACGTGAGATACCAGATTCAGACTAGTAAAGGCTGCAAAATTGACAGGCCATAATCAGCAGGCATTGGTGACATTTGCGTTTAGTTCCCTGTTTGAAACGAGATGTAATTTTATCAAAGTTAATAGGTGCAACTTGAGAAACGTCGCCAATTTCTGCTCTTAGTGCCTTCTCCGGTGCCCAAATTTCAGCTGGATGTGAGGTTAAATTGCCGGAGTTACCTGCTCTTTATTAGGAAGGGTAATTGCTTGAATTTTACAACATTGATGCTATAAGCGCGCATTCCCCTAGCACTGCCTACATTCCTGCCCTCATTATCCAGTTGTTCATGTGTCACTCTTTCTGTCACACACTCACTCCACCTCTAACGTCTCTCAGCGGGATAGATTAAAAACTACCCTCTGCACCCACAACTATATTAAAAAAATCGTTACAGTTCTCAAAGGACTAGGCCACAGAGGGGGGTATAAAGAGTTTTGATGGATAAATGTTTGTGGGGGGGTGGGGGGGTGCAGTGGTGAATGAAAATTGAGGTCTGCACCATGTAGCCAGGGCACTGAAACCGACACAGTCCAACATAGCTCGACAGTGGCCTTGATGGGGTGGAGGTTGTGTGATTTCTCAACCTTTCCCTGAGCTGACACCACACAGTGAGGCTCTGTTCTGTAAAGTAAATACCTGGGAGGGAGGGTGCTGGCTGGAGTTTAGACCAAGGACTTGGACGCTCTTTCCTAAACTGCCGTTGCGGTCTATAACATCACCCAGATAGAACTGTAGGCCTGTTACTCCCTTGGATGCTGTCTGTTATTTTAATAAACCTGTAGGGTTTATTTTTTATAGGCACACACGCAGACAGCGCTGGGGCCGAGAGAGAGAGTCCGCAAAGGGGTGGGTGCAGCAGGGGATCGAGACTGGAAGAGGTGGGGAGCCCTCAAATCAGCCCAGCAGCAGGCAAAAACTTCCTTGGAAAAATATATTTCATGGCAGGGAGCCAAGGAATTAGTGCCATGCAAGGTAGTCAGTGGAAATCTCTGTCTCAGGTTTTCAGTTAGGGCACCACACACAGACACACTACTCTCTCACATATCTTCACATAAATACACAATGACACACACACACACACACACACACACACACACACACACACACACACACACACACACACACACACACACACACACACACACACACACCACCTTGTACAATCTTACACACTCACTTCTTGTACAGGCTCAGACGCACACACTCACCTTCTCTTATACTTACATATACATTCATAATACCCACACAGCATGCACTCAAGTGTGCTCACACATTCACAATAACTCATGCAGTCTCACACACACACAGACTCTCGCCACATACAGCCTCACACATTCAAGTTGGCAATAAAGCATACACATCTTCTCAAAAGACTACAAATACACCCATACACATACATCCATGTCTTCATTTATGTAAATGTCAAAGCCACATTCTTCTTTTGCGGCAATACGCAGTTTATGACATATCCTCTCCCATTTACTCTCCTTACTGGGATGCAGTCTTATTGTAACCACAGTCTTCGTGGGGAGAGAGAGCTAAATAGGCTTGTGTTTCTTTAGCACCTTTCTCAAGTTCAGTTTCCCCAAATTGACTTTAACCAGTAAAGAAGTTTTTGAAAAGTAATCTCTATTATGTGCAAATCCAACATAGTGATGGTGGTTCATATATTAGTCCCAGGTCACAAGGAAGAACTCTTAAAATATAGTATCATGGGTTTTTTATGTTTGCTTGAAAGACTAGGTAAGGTATTGCTTCTCATTCAATAAGGTATGTGTGATAATGCAGGTCACCCTTAGTCAACTAAGTCAAGTCTCCAGAGTAGAACGGAACTCAGAGGCCTTGGCTTCAAGGATAGGAACACTACTTGCTGAGCCACACCTGACTGTATTTCAGATGTTCTGTAACTAACAATTTCACAGTCAGTCAACTCGCATAAAGCCAAAATAGGTATGGTTAGAGTATGAGCGGAAGTCTGAACTTTGACCTAGTCCTTCTGCTTTCCCTCCCTGAGGTATTTCAAACCTCATTTTGAGGAATCAGGCAGAAAATAGATATTGTCATCTCCCTACATCGTCAATATTAATTGAAGATCCAATTCTATTCTAATTTTCCTGGTCCATATTGCCATTGAGATGGTGTGTGACTTGGTGGAGAACATGCAGGTGATGATGCATCCTGGTCCTGCCCTTGTTCTTCAGAGGTCATGAGTCTGAGAGAATACAGTGAGGCCAGCATTTATGACTTGTCCTGCGTTATCTTTGAGATGCTAACTGTGCCAGTTCACTTGATAGGTTCATACAATCACTATGGCACAAAGACAGGCAATTCAAGCTTCCAGCAGGAAAATCTAATCATCTAACTCTCCTGCTCTTTCCTCATTGCCCTGCTAACTCTTCTTCTTAGTGCTTTTCCATTTCCCTTATGAAACCTCTAGCTGATTATGCTTCTGTACCATGTATAAAAAAGATGTTCCCCTTGTTATCCTAGAGTTTCTATGCCCTTCATTTTCAGTCTGCATTGCTTTGACCTTGAATCATTATCTAATCGGACATGTTTCACTCAATGCCTCTGACCAGTCCTGATGTTCCATACTCCCATCGAATCCCTCCCCAACGTCTTTGTTCAAAGAACAGCCGTTTCTCCAGTCTAACCTTGTAACTGGAATCCCTCATCCTCCGAATTATGCGTGCAGGTCTTTTAGTATTCCTTTCACATCCTTCCGAAAGTGTGGAGATTAGGATTGGATGCAAACTCTAGTTTTGGCCCAACCATGGTTTCATACAGGTTCAATGTAACCTGGCTGTTTTTAGTCTAAACAGGCCTTTGTGGCCAAGTTCTTCTTCTTCTTGCGTATGGCATGCACAGCCTAAAGTTGTTGAACAAACTGTTCTATTTGATTGTGCAAGCCAGGTTGATTGCATTCATCGAAACTACGTGAAGATTGCAATCTTCTCACCTCACGGCCAAGTTGAGACTGACATTTAAAAAAAAATTCAAAGTTGAAGGGTACAAGATGGCGCCTAAAATGTGACAACTCTCGTGTACTGACCTGGACTGCCTTACACTCTTATATTTGGTATGATTGTGCCTTTTGTATAATAGGATTGTCACTAAACTGTATGCAAAAAAAAGAATATCACTGTACTCAGGTACACGTGACAATAAAGTACCATTGAATGCTGAATACCAGGACTCCACATACTTTGCTTCAGGTGACGATATTGATATGATATTGGATCCAGTGTCATACTTAGGAGCAAACCATGTAATGTAAGCAGAATTCTTACATTAATCCAACAATATTTGGCCGAACATGACGCCATGTTAAACTGATCTCATCTGTCTGTACCCTTTTTCTTTATTTCCACAATCGTTACCCTGAATTAAAATCCTCCAGCTACCCTAGATAGGTTTTGGTCACTCATTAGGTAGCGTATTGATTTAGGAATATCACTATAACACTCCCAGACACAGAATTTCTGTTGAATAAAGATTGGTGTGGGAGAAAATCTAACATGATAAATTAATTTAACTACAATTTTAAGCTACAAAGTTAAAATCTTAAGACACCATCTCTTGTGAAGATCTTGACAAATGGATGTTTGAGCTGTTGCTCTCCCCACCACATACTTCCTCTCAGGAATGAAGCCTTACAGTGGTAGGGGTGTGGGGGGTATACTGTAGGTAGGAGCAATAGGTAGGACTCCTCGACGCTCAGCTAAACGTGAGTCTGCAATTTGCAGACTTGCTCTTGAGACCATGGGGAACAAAGAGGCCATTTAGAGTGCTGCACTGTGGTCAGGACTGACTGCAAGCTTAAGCTCTGCACCTACACAATGGGTTCCCTTATAGCAGGCAGCAAATCCCACACCACTAATACGATTACAGGATTTCAAAATAACCAGGTTAGATACAGTGTCGCCTGGGCACAAATTAACTCTTTCGTTCAAAAGCCCAACCAGTGCCCCAACTGGAATAAACCCCGACCCTTTGGCTCTGCATGGTTCTTGATGGACTCACAGTTAGTATCATCCTGTATTCCTTGCTCTCATCTCCTCTCTTTTTCCAGCAGTGCTAACACCCTCCTGGAGCCACTGATGTGATTCTGCTTGCCATCTGATTGCACCAATTCGTGATGCAATTGTGGGAGACCTTATGGATTCGCACAAGGTCCATATAGCAGTGATAGTGCGAGGATAGGAGGCTTCCAATCCATGGGATGTTGAAATCAACTACACAAGACTAGCCCCCAGATCGGGGATGAATTCTAACTGGCAGAAACGTGCCCACTTACGAAGAGGTGAGGCTGTCGGTGGGAAAGTCTGGGATTTGGAGCATAGAACACAGAATTATTACTCTTAGTGGGCAAGGAATAAATAAATCTAATGCATTCACTAATAAATCTAATCAGGAATTCAGGAGGAAAACCTCTGCAGAGAGTGGGGAGAGGGGCCAGGATGTAATCTAAGGCAAATAGCAGAAATGAGTTTAAGGAGATAAATACACATGGAAAAATGAATAAAAAGATTTGGTGATGGGGGAGATAGAAAGGCATGGGACGATCAGCATAGACGCAGGTTGAAAGGTCTGGAGGTCTGCTGTAATTATTTGTATTTCTGCATACAAATGGAGACAGGATAGAGCAGCCCGTTAGATTGGTGCCCCATCCATCACCCTAAACATCTGAAGAAGGGTCTTGACCCGAAATGACACTTATTCTTTTTTCCAGGGATGCTCTGACACCCTGTTACTCCAGCTTTTTGTGTCTATCTTCACCCTAAACATTAATTTCCTCCACCACTGTGCACAACAGCTACTGAGTGTACCAACTACAAGATGTAGTGCAGTTGCTCGCCAAGGTACCTTGAACAACACCTCCCAAACCTGCACACCCAACCACCAAGTAAAACAAAGAAAACACCACAAGGGAACGCCTCCACCTTCAGCTGGTACCACCATCTTGTAGTTCCTTCATAATCGATGGGTCTAAATCTTGAAACGCCCAACAGAATAGAACCACGGGAGCACCTTCACCAGAATCAAGGAGGTGGCTCACCTGCAGTTTCTCAAGGGTAATCCGATATGGGCAATAATACTGCTCTTGGCAACTAACTCCACATGCATAATGTTTCAATAGAAAAAAAGCCTTAAAATTAGATTTTAAACCGGTTGAGTTTCGCCTCATAGATGCTGCCACACCCGCTGAGTTTCTCCAGCACTTTTGTCTACCTTCAATTTTCCAGCATCTGCAGTTCCTTCTTAAACTTAAAATTAGATTCATCCGTCTGGGAGTGAAACGAGGGTGCGTTCTTTCTAACAATGGAAAATTGGAATCATGGTAATATTAACTATAAGATCACAGGTTAAAGGGATGATTTGCCATATATCCAATACCAAAAGGTTCCAAGCTCAGGAGAGCAGAAATTGGATAAATTGGTGCCCATTTTTTACATGCAGAAACCACAAACATTGATTTATCCCAGAGTAGTGATATTATGTCCATCATACTGTCCACGGTCAACATATAAGTTTACCCAGAATCATGCATCTGCTTTGATGTCACTGCTTGTACAAAGCCTATTTGCTCCCTTATTGAAACAGAAAGGTGCAATCTACGACTCATAAAACAGTCTCAATATAACTCAGGGTTCCTCGGGCTGCTATCTTTATTTGATGGGATGCACTACTGATATGGGGAGTCCTGACTGGCAGCTTCCCAACTCACTGTGGGCTGTTTCACGCCTTCAGAAGCCCACAGAATAGCCTAAAATGAACCGGGAGGACTTTCTCCATCATTTGGTTGCTAACATATTCATGCAATGGGTGACATGGCTATCAGCATTTCATTAACAATTGTGTGAAGTGGGGCATTTCCATGGTCTGCAATAATGCCAGCAGCTGCCACAGCAGTGTCACTTAATCTATTTGTCCTTAATAAGGATGCATTTGAACATTGCTAGTTCATTCAACATCATTCATATAAAAAAACAGAAAAATCGACATAGCATTTATGTCAGAACCCCAGTCAACCCACCCTTCTTCAAAGTAGGCACTGAAGAGGTTCTCTTCCGCTCTCCGACATGAGTTCTGCAAGACCCCCTCACTGCTCCCCCTCTGTGATTCCTCCTGCTCACCTCCAGCTCTTCTCCACCCCCAACCCCTACTTTCAGCCTGAAGAAGGGTCCTGACAGGAACCGTCACCTATCTTTTTTCTCCAGAGCTGTTGCCTGACCTGCTGAGTTACTCCAGCCTTTGTTTCTGTCTTTGGTATAAACCGGCATCTACAGGCCTACAACTGCAGATGCTGGTTTACTAAGGAAAGGCAAAGTGCTGGAGAATGTCTCCGACCAGAATCATCACCTGTTCTCTGGAGATGCTGCTTGACCCGCTGAGTTACTCCAGCATTTTGTGTATCGTTCCTTTAATTCTTTTCTTGAGCGTCAGTTCTCTGCACAGCATTGAATGGGGCCCTGCCAACTATGAAGAGTGATTGGAATGTGTGGGGCTGGGTTCATGGCACTGCTCGTACATACAGAAGAAAGACCAATTTACCCAAATACACTATCACTGCTTCTGCAGCAGAATGTGGAGGACCACCAGTCTGGCACTCTTTTGCACCCAAAGAACTGTGAGCTGCTCATGTCTCCGGACATTGCAATAAAGCATCTCTCTGTATATCAAGAGCAACAATCTGCCCCGAATAATCCTCACCACTCAATTAGGCCATAACCTGCTTCAGACTCTGGAAGGATGGCCCTATTGACACCAGATTTCCCTCTTGGCAAGTATCTCACTGAGTGGCTCCTGCATATCGTCTCAAGGGAGCCGGGCATGAAAGTAACAATTTTTTTTGTACATTTGTAAATGTATCACAAACATTACAGAATCAACCCATTTGTGCTGATTGCATGTGGTACATGTATGTCCGAGGGCCTGTACTTGCATTCTTACACCTGTAGTGGGAGCTGTGTTCCTCTCTTGCAGCAGCTCCTCTCTCCTCCAAGGCTTTTTGATGCTAAACACACTCAACACAAAGTGCTGGAGGAACTCAGCGGGTCAGGCAGCATCTGTGGAGGGAATGGACAGAAAACATTTCAGGTTGAGACCCTTAGTTGATGCTTGCTTGCTGTGGACAATGTGCCTTTAAGTGCTGGATGTCCTTCTGTGAGTAGTTCGGAGTTGAGCCACATCAAGCATTGCTGCTGTCAGGAAGCACACAGATACTATTTTAGCATAATGTTGGGATACAAATCACTGTTATGGCCATTTACCTGATCTTTTGGTGGGGGAATTTGGTTTAACTTTAGTACAAACTCAAAAGACATTCAAGAATACACAAAAACTAGGCGAGAGATCTTAACACCAACTGAGAGCCTGTCACCAACTAATGAGTCTATCTCTTGAAAGAAAAGATTAAAAACACTGAAATCATCTCCAACTGAAACATACCCAAGAAACTTGCCTTTCATATCTTCTTTGCCCCAACCAAAGCACTTTATAGCCAGTAATGTATTAGTGAAGGTACACAAAAAAGCTAGAGAAACTCAGCGGGTGCAGCAGCATCTATGGAGCGAAGGAAATAGGCAACATTTTGGGCCGAAACCCTTCTTCAGATGTATTATTGTATTCAAATGTATTAGTGAAGTGTATTCATTGTTGTTTGTGGAAGAACATTCTTGCTGTTGAGGGAGTGCACCGTAGGTTTACAGGGTTAATTCCCGGGATGGCGGGACTGACATATGCTGAGAGAATGGAGCAGCTGGGCTTGTACACTCTGGAGTTTAGAAGGATGGGAGGGGATCTCATTGAAACATATAAGATTGTTACGGGTTTGGACACACTAGAGGCAGGAAACATGTTCCTGATGTTTGGGGAGTCCAGAACCAGGGGCCACAGTTTCAGAATAAAGGGTAAGCCACTTAGAACGGAGACGAGGAAACACTTTTTCTCACAGAGAGTTGTGAGTCTGTGGAATTCTCTGCCCCAGAGGGCGGTGGAGGCAAGATATGAACCGCAAGCTTCTTGGGTTTGTTTCAGTTGGAGATGATTTGGATGCATACAAGAGAGAGCTAGATAGGGCTCTTAAAAATAACGGAGTCAGGGGATATGGGGAGAAGGCAGGAACGGGGTACTGATTGGGGATGATCAGCCATGATCACAGTGAATGGCGGTGCTGGCTCGAAGGACCGAATGGCCTACTCCAGCACCTATTGTCTATTGCCTATTGTAATGTAGGAAACATGGCAGCTGATTCACACTTAGCAATGACATTCTGTAGTTTTAGTGATGTTAACCCAGACACTGAGTTGATTTGAGTTGAGGCCAGTAAGAAGAACCGGACAGTCAGCTACAGGAGGTAGCCCTGGGGAACAAGGGCTGAAGAGGGGCGTGCGAGGAGAGGGACAATGGTTCACGGGACGATCAGAATGGAGGCGCCAGCTGCTAGGGGCCGTTGTTACAAGCTGCAGCTGGACCTGTAAAATAGCACCAAAATGGCTCCTCTTGCATGTGGACTCAGTGGGCTGTCCTGTACATTCTGTACTAACTGGGGAATGCTGCTTATGTATGTGGTGATAGGCTTGCTGATCAGTATTCAAATTTTTTTTATCACCGTACCATGGTACACATGATAATAAAGAAACCATTATACCCACTCCTATTTAAAATGATGTCCCTTGGATCTTTTATGTCCCGCTAACAGGGCAGATAGGGTCTTGGTTTAATATATAATCAGAAAGATGCAGCTCTAGTAGTGTACTGGGAGCATCAGACTGGATGTTTGTGTTCATGTGTCTAGAAACCACGACCCTTAGAGACCCGGTGAGCCAGGACTGAGAAGTTTACTGTAGACAAACATGCTGGAGAAACTCAGCCGGTGAGGCAACATCTATGGAGCGAAGGAAATAGGCATCAGTCTGAAGAAGGGTTTCGACCCGAAACGTTGCCTATTTCCTTCGCTCCATAGATGCTGCCTCACCCGCTGAGTTTCTCCAGCATTTTTGTTTACCTTCGATTTTCCAGCATCTGCAGTTCCTTCTTAAACTGAGAAGTTTGCTCATTGCTTATAATGCCCTTTGCCTGATGAGAGCAATTGATGGAGAATGGCCAGCCTTGATAGAAAGTTACAGCACGGAAACAGGCTCTTCGGCCCACCTAATCCACACCGGCCAGCGATCATCTTTTCACACCGGTTCTATCTTATCCCACTTTTCCATGCACTCCCGACACACTAGGTACAAATTACAGAGGAAAATTCACCTACAAAGCAACATGTCTTTGGAATGTGAGAGGAAACCGGAACACCCGGAGGAAAATCCACACGGTCAAAGTGAGAGCACTGCAAACTCCACATTGACAACAGGTGAGGATTGAACCCAGGTCATTGCCACTGTGAGGTAGCAGCTGTACCACTGTGTTGCCCCCTGTGCCACCCTTAAAATATTGGCATTCATTTATTTTGTCCAACAAATGTGACATCAGTTTAACATCTCAGTTTAATAACAGGAAGATGAATAAACATGAGGAGGGGTGGGAGGAAACCTGTGGGGAGCATCAATACTGGCTCTGGGTCGAATGGCCTTGTTCTGATGTTTAGAAATGGAATTGATTGAGATGTATTCAAGACAGGTGATCTGCATAAACACGAGCAAAAGACCAACACTTTTTCTCCACAGATGCTGATTGACCCACTGAGTTTCTTCAGCAGTTTTTGTTTTGCGCCACATTCAAGCACCTGCAGTTCTTTGCATCCCGATTAGCAGACTTTTCTCCTTCCTCTTACTGTCTCAGTTGGGGGGGGGAGAGAGATTATTGAAAGAAATACTCTAAAGAAACCTAAGCTGGAGATCAGAAAAAAAGGATTTCCTGTTTCAAACTTGTGTTTATATATCTGCTAGCTGCTAGAATCTGGAGCAGAAAACAAGCTGCTGAAGAAATTTAGTGGGTCAGTCAGCATCTGTGGAGAAAAAAGGTTGGTCTTTTGCTCATGAGATCGCCTGTCTTGAAAACATCTCAATCCATTCCATCAACATCAGAAAAAGGCCATTTGGCCCAAAGAGCCAGTATTGATGCTCTCTACAAGATTCCTCCCACCCCTCTTCATCTTCCCTTCATCTTTGTATGTCTATTCAGCTCCCTGTTATCAAACTGATATGTTAAAACTGACGTAATAAATGAATGCCAATATTTCAAGGAAAGGCCAGGGAAATTCTTCCATTGCCCTGCAGCCAATATTGTTTGTACGAATCTTGCAAACGTCCACAGATGAACCATAGCTCTATTCAAGACCGCAAGAAATTGCAGAGAGTTGTGGATTTAGTCCATCACACAGATCAGTCTTCGCACCGTTGACTCGATCTACACTTAAAGCTGCCTCGGGGAAAGCAGCAGGCAGCATAATCAAGGACCTTTCCCACCCCCCGTCATTCCTCTTCTCCCCACGCCTGTCAGGCAGAAGATAAAGAAGCGCATATCATCAGGCTCAGGAACAGCTTCTACCTCTCTGTTACAGATTTCTGAACGGTCCTTCCTTAAGCTAGGTTATAGTCCCTATTCTCCAAACAACCTCATTCCCGACATTTTGTTTAAGAAGGAACTGCAGATGCTGGAAAAATGGAAGGTAGATAAAAATGCTGGAGAAACTCAGCGGGTGAGGCAGCATCTATGGAGACATTGGTCTTTTTCTCTGAAAATATAATGCTGAGAACTATATTCTGCACTCTTTTTTTAATTAACAAATTTATTCAATTATTAAAAAATAATATTACACTACAATAAAACAAACCAGAACCTACCACCATAATACAATACAAACCAATAGACAATAGGTGCAGGAGTAGGCCATTTGGCCCTTCGAGCCAGCACCGCCATTCAATGTCATCATGGCTGATCACATGATATATCCTTAATAAACTGCTATACAACTATGTTATAATAATAATAATAATAATAATAATAATAATAATAATCTTATTTATATAGCAAATTTTTAGTCAACTTGCATTGACCCCAAAATGGTTCACATAATTACATTACATTTACACACAGGCAAAGGTGGGTGAAGTGTCTTGCCCCAAGGACACAACGACAGTATGCACTCCAAGCGGGATTCGAACCGGCTACCTTCCGGTCGCCAGCCGAACACTTAGCCCATTGCGCCATCTGTCGTCCCAATAATCCTTATTGAGGATGCATTCAACACCCTGCGGTCCCAGAACTCCTCCAGGGTGTCCGTGGACAGGGCATATTCCCTTTCTAACCCCACCCGGGCGCGGACGTAACCCCGGAAAAGGGGCAGACAGCCGGCTCGGGTAAAGCCCTCCACCGCCTGGCGCCGTGACTCGCGGATGGCCAGCTTGGCCAGACCCAGGAGCAACCCAAACAGGACACCTTCAGCCCCAAACCCTCTCCCCTATATTCTGCACTCTGGTATCTTTCTCTACCTTTTGTACTTATGTTTGGCTTGATTGTATTTATGTATAATATTATCTGGTTTGATGGGATAACACGCAAACAAAAGCTCTCCTGTACTTGGGCACACATGACAATAATAAACTTAAACTTAGTATTTATCCTGCAACTGGTATCACATTTGGGAGGTTGTCGTGCATAAATTGTCTGCTGCCGTTAAACCTTCCTAAATAAATTGCACTTCAAGGGCATTCATTGGCTGTTTTGTTATTATTGGAGAATCCTAGTGGTGTTTATTGGGATCCAAGGATATGGGATTAATGTGGGAAAGTGACGTTGAGGTAGAAAGATCACTCTTATTGAATAGTAGAGCAGGCAAGGGGCCGAATGGCCTCGGCCTCTTCTATTTCTTATTTTCTTATGTTATTAAATCCCTCTCTCCTGTTCACATTTGCCAGTGCCTATGGGGTCAAGTTCCACATTTTCCCTGTTTTTTAGGATGAAGACATTTCTCCCAAGTTCCCAAATGGATTTATTAGTGACTGTCTTGTGGTCAAGACTCCCAAAGATAAATACAAAACTGCTGGAATAACTCAGTGAGTCAGGCAGCATCTCTGAAGAAAATGGATAGATGACGTTTCGGGTTGGGATCCTTCTTCAGACTTCCTGATCCCAGTCCAAAACGTCATCTATCCATTTTCTCCAGAGATGCTGCCTGACCTGCTGAATAACTACAGCTTTTTGTGTCTATCTTTGGTTTAAACCAGCAACCTTATTTTAATTACTTGATGACCCTCAGCTTGTTTTCTCGTAGAAGTGGAAACATCTTCACCACACTTATTGTATCAAACCGATTTATCCTTTTAAAGACCTCTATTGGGCCATCTCGTAGCCTTCTCTTTCCAAAAGACGCCCAATCTTCAGTCATTCCCAATCTACGGGCAAGTTAATTTTTGTCCCAGAAATCGATTGTCAGAATGTCAAATCTCTTGCTCTTCACCCGCGGATCCCAGTTATTCCTCAAACAGTTAAATAAAAACATGCAGACAAACTGGCCCATAGGTGCCCTGAAGAAGAGTCAGCCCGTGGTCCGTGTGACAGCAGCCCTCACACTGAACTCTCCCTCGTGGATGTGGGCTGTAAGCGATATTTCCATTTGATAAAGGCTGGCTCTGGTATCAGTGTAAGGTGGAACAATGGCTGGTTTTATGGTGGCTGTGCGCTGATATCCCTGAGAAGGCCCTGGAGCCAACTTCTCGCTCGCTCTCCCTCTCTCTCTCTCCGAGAGGAAATTGGGTGTTGCCATGGCAACCGATTTAAGGCCTCCCGAGCACAATGCGCTGCCTGTGACAGGCAAGGGGAGAAAAAGTGATAAACAAAAGGAGCGAGGAAGCCAGCCAGGAACGGATTGCTGAGGCAATGTCGTGCTTGGAGCTGAAAGTGTCTCATCAATAGGCACAGAGCACAGAGGGAAGCCATTTGGCCCATCTGCCAGTCTAGGAGTGGCTTCACTGAGAGTCACTCATATTTACTCGATTCCTGACAACACGTTCCATTGTGTCTACCTTTGATTTAAACCAGCATCTGCAGTTTGATAGTAGACAATAGGTGCAGGAGTAGGCCATTCGGCCCTTCGACCCAGCACCGCCATTCAATGTGATCATGGCTGATCATCCCCAATCAGTACCCCGTTCCTGCCTTCTCCCCATATCGCCTGACTCCGCTATTTTTAAGAGCCCTATCTAGCTCTCTCTTGAAAGCATCCAGAGAACCTGCCTCCACCGCCCTCCGAGGCAGAGAATTCCACAGACTCACAACTTTCTGTGAGAAAAAGTGTTTCCTCGTCTCCGTTCTAAATGGCTTACTCCTTATTCTTCAACTGTGGCCCCTGGTTCTGGTTTGTTCCTACACGTTCTACTTTACAATATACATTGAGTTCTCTTTAGAAATTTCCTATTAAATCTCCTTCCACCATCCTCTCAGGCTGTATTTCCTAAATCTGGGCAAAATGTTTATTCACCCCAACCTTTCTGTTTCTCTGAATAAGGGTCCCGACCCAAAATGTCCATTTCCTCCAGAGATGCAGCCTGACTCAGGCATTTTGTGTCCATCTTTTTGTCTTGCTGTTTCTCTTGTTGATCATTTCATTCGGTGACTCAGAGTTATTGAAGCTGCATGCATTGTCTTTCCGCTGACTGGTTAGCACTCGACAAAGAGTTTTTCACTGTTCCTCGGTGCACGTGACAATAAATGAAACTGAACTGAACTGTTCCACTGGGAAATCCTTACATGGCCCTCCAAAATGCTTCATGATTTTGAATGCCTCTATGAATCTCCTCGTCACCTTCTCCGCTCTGAGAATAACACAAGCTCCCCGAGCTCTCACATCTCTGTAACCAGTTATGCAAAACCCCTTTACTTTTACTTTAGAGATACAGTGCGGAAACAGGCCCTTCGGCCCACCGTGTCCATGCTGACCAGCGATCCCTACGTAATTGGCCTGTCCCACTTGGGCGTAATTTGCGCATCATTTAGGCGTCACGACGCACGCATTGTGCCGTGCACGTGATGCGCGCATGTTGCGTGGTGACGTAGGCAGTGACCTGCGTGACATGCAAATGACGCCCAAGTGGGACAGGCCCTTAACACTACCCAACACTAGGGACAATTTTACAATTTTTTCAAAGCCAATTAACCTACAAACCTGTATGTCGTTGGAGTACCTCTTAACCACAGCAATTTGTTTTGATGAGAGGGTAGCCTGAGAATGGATATCAATAATATCAAAAAACTCCAAGGCCCCTCTGGCAGATGATACGATGATCACAAGTAAGACAAACACCTCAGCCAGAGGGAACTCAACTGCAACCCATAAATTCAGCTCAGCTACCCATTCCTGCATGGTCATCCTCGCTGATGTAACCCTTGTCGGTGCCCTCCATTATCAGGCTTTGTAACGGTCCTTCCATAAGCTATGGTATGCTTGATTTACCTCAACCCCATTCAGGACAAGGGACTTCTTCTATGGAACTGATGCCCTACCATTGTCCGAGGACGTTGGAGTGTAGCCGAGATCGGGGCCTCGAGGTCGAAGTCAGCCGTGGTGGACAGGCCATGCCACCGCCGCAAGAACAAAGGGGGGTCCAGTGTGGGGGGGGGGGGGGGGGGGGGGGGGGGAGGGGGGGCGGCCACCGAGAACCTAGGGGGATCTGACGAGGGGGGGGGGGGGATAACGAAGAAGGGATGAGCACTTTTTGTAATTTTGTCGACACCCTCGTGCCAACTCTTTTGTGTACTTGGCAATGAACAAAGATTTTCACTGTACCTAGGCAGAAGTGACAATAAAGTATCAGAAGAAGGGTCTCGACCCGAAAACATCACCAATTCCTTCGCTCCATACATGCTGCCTCTCCCGCTGAGTTTCTCCAGCATTTATGTCTACCTTCGATTTTTCCGGCATCTGCAGTTCTTTCTTAAACATAAAGTATAAACGATATTCTGCACTCTGTACTTTCCCCTTTGTTCAATCAATTGTACTTGAGTTTGAACTGATTGTATCTGTGAATGGTATATCTGAGCTGTTCGGATAGCATGCAAAATTAGAACTTTTCACTGTACCTCAGTACCTAAACCTTCAGGCTCAACTATTCCAACCCACTCCTAGCCTTGGCCTGCTTTTCGAGTATCCACCAACTGTGTCCTAATTACAAGTCTTATTAACCCACCAAACTTGCTGGCCCATTGCTAGCTCCCAGTTAAGCAATGCCTCCATTTTTTTAATTCACATCCCTTGCTTTGTAATCATTCGCCATCCTTACTCCTTCCTACCTCCACAAGCTCCTCCAGCCCTATAATACTCAATGCACCTTCAACATTATTTAAGACATCTCCGAATTTAATCGCTCCACGTTTGAAGGACGTACCTTTGACTAATGGGGCGTAAGCTCTGAAATTTCCTCCCTAAACCTCTCCAACTATCGCTCTTTCCTCCAGAGAGGGTAGTCCTTGAAACTTTACCCTTTAGCCTGCTCCTCTGTCCCAGTTTTATCCTTCTGTGGCATTTTGGCAAATTAGCTTCGATATAAATTCCCTGATGGATCATCTTTGATATATTGAAAATGTAGGCATTAAAACGTGTCAAATTTAGGGTGGCGCTGTGATGCAGTTTGTCGAGCTGCTGCCTCACAGCGCCAGAGACCCGGGTCCGATCCTGATAACGGGTGATGTCCATGTGTGTAGTTTTCACATTCTCCAAATATCAGAGTGGTTACTGGCTCCGTAGAAACAAGTTAACAAAACTTCACCTTCAGCCACCAGTAAATAAACATGGTGTAAATAAAATTTAAAATAAACATGGTGTATTTTTAATACAAGTTTCAACAAAAAGCAAATGCGCAATGATTATAGACAACCACAGAGAGAAGACCACAAATACTTCCAGAGTACGTTTCACCACACAGACAAATTAAGAAATAGACAACACAAGCAGCTCGTCCTGTAACACTGAAGGAAGGCACAAAGTGCTGGAGTAACTCAGCAGTCAGGCAGCATCTCTGGAGAACATGGATCCTAGCTGAAGAAGGGTCCTGACCCGAAACATCAACTATCCATGTTCTTCGGAGATGCTGCCTGAGCCGCTGAGTTACTCCAGCATTTTCTGTATTTCTTTGGTAAACCAACATCTTGCTATTTGTTATTACACCTTGTAACGCCATTGAAGTGTACCACGGGTGCATTGTACATTTTTAATGCTTTACTGTCTGCACTTTGCATCACTAGTATACTATGTGCATTGTATGTGTGCTATTCCTTGCACTGTACACCATTAGTGTGTATCCACCAGTTATTTGTGCAAATGTAGTCTCACTTTATTCTGAATTAAAGGAGCATTCATTTTTACAAATTTCAGGTTGGTCGAAAACTCAATTTGTGCCAATTCAGCATTCCACACAAGAATCCAATAATGTCACACTCTTGCTCACTCCTGCTGGCTTTATCTTGCATTTCACGTTATTCACTCTATCATGTATCTGTACACTGTGGGCGGCTCGATTGTAATCATGCATTGTCTGACCACTGACTGGTTAGCACGCAACAAAAGCTTTTCACTGTACCTCGGTACAAGTGACAATAAACTAAACTCAACTCTTGCCTCACGCTTTAAATATCCCATAAATTTAATCCCACTCTCCCTTCAATCACTGCACCCTTTAAATATCCCACCAGTTTAATTCCACACCCTTTACCACCCTGCCAGGGCTAGCCCTCCTCTGTCCTCACTCCGTAGTTTGTGAAATATCCTCAGACCACTTATTTTCAAGCAACAATCGATGGAATCTGAAGGTAGAGGAGATCTTTGTGACCCAGGGTGTCCCGTTACCCCATGAATAGAATCACCCACTCTCTTTATTCTTTCCATGTCATAATATAATTGTTTTCCTATTGAAGATTTCATGCAATTGCCTTTTAAAATGTATTATTGAATATCTTGCCACTGCTCATTCCGTTAATTTACATTCTGGTGAAGTTATTCCCCAATCAGTTTACTTGCTGCCCTCAACATGCTTATCCAATCTCACTGAATGAGTCTAGAGCCCAACAGTATTCTCCCATTACCATCTCACTGTACAAGGGATCCGCTCGCTATTACCCTTCTCTCAATCGGGAAGTTTCTCCATCCCCCTCCCCCATCAAACCTTCTTACAACCTTCTACAATAACACTCCAGCTTCTTTTTAACTTCGCCCCTTGTCCCTGGTAACATCTGCATGAATTGAGCTTTTCAACTCTGCTTGTTTTTAATCCTACAATAGATTCAGAGAGTTATACAACACAGACCCTTCGGCCCGCCTTGTCCGTGGCGACCAAGATGCCTTACTACACTAATCCTATTTGCCTGAATTTGGTCCAAAACCCTGTCAACATTTCCTATCCATGTTCCTGTTTAAAATATTGTATTATACCTGCATCGACCACCTCCTCTGGCAGACCCAAAATATAATGTCTCTTTATATCCCCAACATCCTGCAAAATCCTTCACTACCTCCTCATTATTTCCTATTTCCTTCGCTCCATAGATGCTGCCTCACCTGCTGAGTTTCTCCAGCAATTTTGTCTACCTCCTCGTATCATATTTGGGTTATGTGGATCAGAGACTCCAGAGACTCAATTGAAATGCCTTTTTTCCATGGCCTTAGATTGTGTCCCTTTTTCATTCTGTCTACTTAATACTGTAGTATTTAGGAAATGCACATGGTTCTTCAGTCAAATCATAGTATTAAAATCTTCTCCATACAGAACTGCACTTGCCACTAATTTGCCCAACTCCCATCTCAGTAGCTTTTTTACAGTTTGGAATTTGATTCCACAGGAGATCTTGATCCTGTTTGCAGATTAATTCTATGTATTGTGAATAATAACTGCTCCAATATAGCTGCAACCTCTCTCAAAGGGTTAACATTTCCCCCTTCTATTTGTAAATACAGTAAATATCTGATAATCCAACACCCTTGGTACGTTGGTAGTGCTGGACTAGCAGATGTTTCTGGACAACTGCATATTACTCCAATTCTTACATCTTCTTCTTCTTGCATATATGGCGTGCACAGCCTAAAGTTGTCGTATAACTTGTTCTATTTGATCTTATTTGATTGTGCACACCGGGTTGATTGCATTCGTCGAAACAGGGCGGACCACGTGAAAGTTGCAATCACCCACCCCCAATTCATACATGATGGGCTAGGATTAGTGGAAGATGCGATGCAGGTGGTTAGCATTTGTTAGAGTGAGCTAACAATATTGTGAGGTAACAAATGACTGCAGCTTCCTTTACTTAGTATACTGGTCACTAGGTGGTGAGAGCTGGTATTGTGGAGTACTCCAGAACCAACTGTTGAGTCTTCCTGATGTGTTGTGGGCCTAACTCAACGAAACACCAATGAAGGGAGGTGCCCACTTGATAACACCAATGATATACTTGCATCTACAGGATTAGTTTGTTTTAAAGAGCTAATAATTATGTAGGTAGCTGTGTTTTGTTTTATGGAGTCATGTTGGTGTATTTAGTTAGATAACTCTTTGGTTTTGGGCTTGGTTTTCTTAGTTGAGCGCTTATCCTGGAGTTATAGCACAAGTACTTTGTGTTTTAATTGTAATCAGTAGTACAATAATTGCAGAATAATACATTTTGCAGTGGGTTTAAAGGGAATGGCAAATGTACAAACACTCCTGGTGCCAGCACTGGCCACAAACAAGCCCATCTTCCTGACCCACCCCCGGCTGCCATGACTCTTTCCCCAGACCCTGTTCACACTCTGGACCCCGGGCACACACTCCAGACCATCAGGATTTAGATTAGTTCAGAGATACAGTGTGGAAACAGGCCCTTTGGCCCACCGAGTCTGTGCCGACCAACGATCCCCGCACACTAACACTATCCTACACACACACACTAGCAACAATTTACCCCTCAATTTGATTCTTCCCAGATGAATCCTATATATTGTGAATAATATCTGCTCCAATATAGGCACAACTGCAACCTATCAAGGTTAACAAGCCAATTACCCTACAAACCTGTACGTCTTTGAAGTGTGAGAGGAAACTGGAGCTCCCTGAGAAAACCCATACAGGTCATGGGGAGAACGTACAAACTCTGTACAGACAGCACCCGTAGTTGGGATCGAACCCAGGTCTCTGGCACTGCGCCGCCCACTGAATACCAGATTATCTTAGTCCTACTGTATATTATTCTTTCATGTCTTTTACTGTGCCTTAGATTTTGGAAACCCACCTGAACCCAGTCCACTATGTCTTCTAGTCTATTCTTTCTTCAAATTATTTTTCCAGGTTGCCTCAAGTAAAACCAACCTTCTGCATTTTGTTCTATTTATCCATTAAGTGAAAGGGATTGTTCAGTCGGATTAATGCTATCAAAAGTGGTTGAATTCCTGTAGCATCTTTCACATCCCTCTCAAGATGGAACAAGCTCCCACAAACAGCAATGCAATAATCACCAGGTGATAATGTAGATTGCAGGATGAAGGGTGGGAACGTGTGGCCAATGTTTTCCTTTTATATCAATCAAATTTATTTCAGAATCTATTTTCATATTTGAGTCCAACTTGAAGCAATCGATTGCAAATATTTTGGCCCTGGTCTAAAAGTTCTCAATTGGACAGCTTTCAACGGATGAGGTAAATACTAGTGCATCTATTTCTGGTGGTGTTAACTGAAGAAGGAATGTTGGCCTGGACACTGGGAGAACTCCCTGTTCTACACGTTTCACCACAGTCCCCATGGTACAGTCCTGAACAAGTCGACTTGCTCAGACGTCTCAGCTCGTGGCACCTCGGACAATGCAGCACCTATTGTTGAGTGACTTCACCCAATATTCCTAAATGGAAACTTGGCATCAAAAATTCTGTCCCTTGAATATAACGATGAAAAAGAAACACTTTCTCACTTGCCAAGACGTCTCGTAATGAGATGCTAATGAATTTGATTTACAGCACACAATCAGGCCATTCAGCCAGCACGCACCTCCTCAGCAGGACTTGTAGATACACAATAATTTATACAGCACTTTAAAGCTTCATATCATGCTGTATAAAGTCCTCGACAGCTAATGAGGTACTTCTGAAATCTAGTCACCATTGTACTGGGGAAAGGTTTTCTGCTTAAATCCATCATGCTATTTGTCCTCACACTCCCTCTGGGAGTTGTGGCGCACATTCACAGCACACTGTGGAAAAATACAACTCTTCTGTCAAATCTATTTTATCCGTCTTAACATCCATCCCGATCTTGGATTAAGCCACAATTTTCTCAAACCCTCTCATGATCTTCCAGCCTTTTCTAATACTTTTATATCAAAGCTTTTATTTGCAGTTTCTGTCCAATTTGAGGCTCACGTCCCATTTTTGGTTCATGTTCCGAATGCTTGCAGAATCTGTACCTGTTTGAAGAGATGACTGCAACATATAAAATGTTTCTGAAATTGCTTCATGTCCTTTGAAACAAATCGACTGTTGTAGTGTGATGCCTGGTCCACCAGAGGGAGCTGGCACCCAGTAAATCTGACACTCATTCTCCCAGTCACTGAAACCCACTCCTGGCTGGAATTTGATCACCCAATTTCCTTTTCTTTTAACATTCCTTCATAGGATCATTAATTTCTCACGAGGAAGTGGTGGTAAGCTACCTTCTTGATTCACTTTCTGATTAAGATGATATTCCACCAGCCTGCAAAAGGCTCCTGATCCACTGAACCACTCCCAACACTTTGTACCTTTTCTGGTAAACCAGCACCTACAGTTCCTTGTTTCTATAAGTTGATGTTGCTGTTTTTGGAGTTCTGGGAGCCAACAGGCTATTAAACCATGTGATCAGCCATGATCACATTGAATGGCAGTGCTGGCTCGACAGGCCGAATGGCCTACTCCTGCACCTATTGTCTATTGTCTATAAACAATACAGCCCCCATCAGTCTGAAGAAGTGTTTCAGTCCGAAACGTTGCCTATTTCCTTCGCTCCATAGATGCTGCTGCACCCGCTGAGTTTCTCCAGCATTTTTGTGTAGCCTCCAAATAAGCTCTGAACTACAAAGACATGGGGACATTATTCGTTTTTTTTTTCCATTTATTATATTGTTGAATAGTTTTATCATTGATTATATTGTTTACAGAGTACTATGCTTACATATTGTGTTTTGCTGCTGCAAGTAAGAATGTTCTGTTTGGAGCATATGGCAATAAAACACTCTAGACTAGATCCAGCAATGATAAAGGAAGAGAGACACACGCCAAATAAACCCGACTGGGCGGCTGAGAGGTGATAATGTTCTCAGAGTTCTGTTGTCCTTTTCTTTCTAGTGTTGAGGGTTTGGGAGGTGATTGACAATGTGATTTAAAGGTCACAATGCAAGTCAAACCATTCCTTTTGCTCATATTTACTACTATCCTTTTCTTGTCTCCTGTCTACCTCATTGGTGACCCTCTGGCTATCTTTACTGGCTTTAAGGACCTGTCCCACTTTCACGACCTAATTCACGACCTCTGCCGAGTTTGCCCTTGACTCATAACAGCATGGTCGTAGGTTGGTCGTAGGTAGGTCGTAGCAGGCCGTGATGCTAGTCGTAAGTACTCGTGGTATCAAGTAGGTCGGGGCGTTTTTTCCAACATGATGAAAAATGTCCACGAGTAAAAAAGGGCGTGAATTAGGTCTTGAAAGTGGGACAGGCCCTTTACCTTGCATTAAACCTTATTCCCTTATAATGTATCTATACACTGTAAATGGCTCGATTGTAATCATGTTTTGTCTTTCCGGCTGACTGGTTAGCGAGCAACAAAAGCTTTTCACTGTACCTCGGTACACGTGACAATAAACTAAACTAAATATTTATAGATAGATTTAACAATCCCAGATAGAGGCGTTGGCAGTGGTGACCAGACCTTGATAAAGTGATCACTTACAAAGCCATGGAGGGGAAGGTAGTGTGGGGAACTGGAAACTTTGGGTTCTTGCTGAAGGAATGCGTGTACACTGATGGTGGCCTAGTGCAAATCAAGATGTGCGGGGATCAGACATAAAGGAACATAGATTTCTCAATGGGGTTGTAAGGCCGGAGAAGGTATGAATTGGGAGGGTGGTGTCTGGAGCCATGTGTTTTCTTTTTTTATGATGTATTTCCAGAATCTGTATTTTCCTTCCCTTGGAAATGGTGGGGGGGGGGGGGGGGGGGGGGGGGGGGGTTACAACAAGATAATGTGTAAGAACACCATTGCTCTCATTGTTACAAGATCACGGGTGTGTCTTCACCACACACTGGAAGGGTTCAAGTTTTTGCGACCATCAAACCCAAACTGTTTTACTCTAAGATGTAAAGACAAAGAACTGCAGATGCTGGCGTATACCACAGATAGACGCAAAGTGCTGGAAGAACTCAGACGGTTAGAAAAGGAATAGGTGACGTTTCAGGTCGGGAAGAGCTTTGTGAACTGAGCTGAAAGATATTCTGCTCTGCAGGAAATACAGTAACTGGTCTGAATGCAGCAACAATGGATTAGGGGAGTCCTTCCCCATCTCTCTTCAAAGCAGTGCCGGGAGCAACAGTTTCCTGATAACCAACTTTTCCAGTTTGCGTCAGAACAGGCCAGTTTTGATGCCATTAACCCAGCTTGAACCCAGCTTTTCTCTCTCCACATACACTACCGGTCCTGCCGAGTGTTTCCAGCAATCTCCTCTTTACAGATTTACAGTTCCAGCATGACGTTTTCTCTCCCAACCTCATCCATCTGCTCCTATTTACATCCACAAACACTCCAGCTACGATCAACGAGCTTTCATTTCACATTCTTGCATGGTACCAAAAGCAATGTTCTCACCTGGTCTCTGCCCTTTGCTGTCTTTACCCCTCCCACTCTATAACCTTAAACATGTTGTAAAAATACAAAACCTATTGTTCTTTATTTGAATACATATTGCATTTACAACAAGATGGACTTTAGACTTTAGAGATACAGAGTGGAAACTGGCCCTTCGGCCCACCGAGTTCGCGTCAACCAGCAATCACCCCGTACGCTAGCACTACCCTACACACTAAGGACAATTTACAATTTACGGAAGTCAATTGAAGAATCTACAAACCTGCACTTCTTTAGGATGTGGGAGGAAACCAGAGCACTCAGAAAAAACCAAAGGGAGAACGTACAAACTCCGTACAGACAACACCCGTAGTCAGGATCGAACTCGGGTCTCTGGCATGCGTAAGGCAGTAACTCCATCACTGCCTGATGAGTTGATAGCACAGATCACAACATACAAGCCTGATGCATTGACTTCTCCATTTACAATACGATAGAACTTTATTTATCCCAGGAGGGAAATTGATCTGACAACAGTCATAAAACACAAGATACATGAAACATGAAATTAAAGTGAGGAGTGGCAAGGATTGGGGGGAGAGGGAAGGGGAGTCAGTCTACCCCACGACAGAAGGGGGAGGAGTTGTACAGTTTGCTAGCCACAGGGAAGAAGGATCTCCTGTGGCGTTCTGTGCTGCATCTTGGTGGAACCAGTCTGTTGCTGAAGGTGCTCCTCAGGTTGGCCAGCATGTGTCATGGAGGGGGTGAGCTGTATTGTCCAGGATGCTCCGCAGTTTGAGGAGCATCCTCCCCTCCAAGACCACCGCCCATGAATCCAACTCCAACTCCGCCCCCCAGGACAGAGCCAGCCTTCCTGATGAGTTAGTACTTCCCTCACCTACTCCAACCTCACCCACATGGATTGCACTGCCCTCCCACACTCTGCTCCAATGCCAACCTTGTTATCTAACCTGCAGACTAGGGCAGTTCCATCGTGGTTTGCCAGACTGACCCCCCTACCTTATTGAACTCATCAATTTCATCAACGTCCACTCTGCCTTCAAATTCATGGACCGTTTCTGACACCTCTTCCCCCCTCCCCTCTTTCATCATCTCAGTCTCCATCTTGGGAGAGAAACTATCCACTGATATCTGCTACAAACCCAAGGACTCCCACAGCCACCCGAACTATACCCTACCCCACCCCTACTTTGTCCCTTGTAAGAATGCCACCCCTTTCCCTCGGTTTCACCGCTTCCGCCGCATCAGATGAGACCTTCTAGGACATTAGCGATGTCCTCCTTCTCTAGGAAACAGGGCTTCCCCCATCCCCTCCGTCACTGTGAGCTGAATGCTTAATTTCATGTGAGCCCATGCTCACATCCCATATTTGCTTTCACCTCACCGCTCCTAGACAGAATAGAGGCAGTGTCCTCTTGGTGCTCAGCCTTCACATGCACCACATCATTCTTTGATATTTCCACCTAGAATGCGATCGTACCAACCCTCACAACGACCACCCCGCCCGTTCTGATTCGCATAAGCACGTTCACTCTCCATATTCCCTCTTTCGTTCACTCCTCCCCACCCATTCCTCCATCTGCCCAAGCACTTTCCCTTGCAGTGGTAGAAGGTGTTACACCTGTCTCTACACCTCCACCCTCACCACCATCCAAGGAACCAGGCGCCACTTCCAGGGCACCAATTGAGACATTTTGAAGTGGTGCAGCAACTGACTCACTGCTTCAGCAACCTTCATACAATCCTGACCCCGGCTGTTACATGTGTGAAGTTTGCACATTCTATCTGCATGAATCCTCCAGTTGCTCTGATATCCTCCCACATCCTAAATGTGTGTGGGTTGATGATTTAATTGCCCGCTGTAACTTGTAGGTGGGTGCAGTGATAATAGGGTGGAATTGATGGGCCTGTGAGATAGAACGGGTTACAGGGAAATAAGTGGAGGAATGGGATTACCAGCATAGCGAGTGCTAGCATAGTCTATGAGTTGAGTGGCCTCCTTTTACAAGTTAGCAAGGTCATGAGTAGAAAATAAACTGGGCTGTAGGGTTTGGTTGTAAATGCATAAAGTTGACAACCAGGGAAGTGAGGCATATCATATATTTTTATCTCTGGCCATCTACCTATCAACCCCCCCACCCCCTGGTCATCTTCATCTGTATCCACCTAACACTTGCCAGGCTTTGTCCTGTCTATCCACTCTTCCCCAACATAATCAAGTCTGAAGAAGGGTCCTGTTCTGAAGCGCCACCTACCATGTTCTCCAGAGATGCTGCCTGGCCCGCTGAGTGACTCTAACACTATGTTTCTTTTTTGGTAAACGAGCATCTGCAGTTCCTTGTTTATACATTGATGTTCTCTATGGCCACACGTGTATACAGCGCGCCACTCTGCTCACCACATTACTGTGCTTTTACACCAAGCTGCATTTTTTCATGAATTTCTGGAAATTTAATGCAGATTTCGTTTAATTAAATTAATATTTCTCATCTCAAGTGGGGGGGGTGGGGATTCAAAACCCTGAATCTAATATCATTAGTCAGGCCTTTTGATACATTCAACAACTTAATAAGGGTCTGAAGAAGGGTTTCGGTCCGAAACGTTTCCCTCGCTCCATAGATGCTGCCGCACCCGCTGAGTTTCTCCAGCAATTTTGTCTCCCTTCGATGTTCCAGCATCTGCAGTTGCTTCTTAAAAACTTAATAACCATGTTCCCTCGTACTCCTTATAAAATGTAAAACTAACTGGAGTTCTGTTTTTGTTGCAGATGCTCCACATTGGAAAGCAGGTTACAAGGTGAGGAGTGAATGTAATTTGGCAAAGGGAACTATTGGCCTAGAATGTCATACTCGTGTATCTAGTGTAATATTTGAAAGGAAACTGAGAAGGGAATATGTTGCTCGAGAACCCAGGATAAGCACCGATACCGCTGCGATATTTGGGCAGCTAGTCCTATTTCACGTCTGGCCATCCACGGAGGTTGCTGCTGTAATTGGGAACAGGGTGCGGAGCAGACTCGATGGGCCGAATGGCCTAATTTTGCTCCTAAGTCCTATTGTCTATGTTGCTGGCCAGAGCCAGTCCAGGACAGTGCCACCCGGTGGCCACTGGAGGGCGCCAAGAAGAGCAATTTGTGACAACTTGATCCAAACCAGAGCCAATGGCAAAACATGTCTCACCAGCATTTATCTCAACACATCGGTTGTGAAAAATAGTTGTTGATCAAGGCTCTTACAGATTTTGCTGGGGGCTGCCTTAAAGTTTATAGAAAATCCCATCGGCACAGATTGTGTGAGCTATTGAACAGAGGACAAAGCTTGTTTTGAGCTCCATTGCACCCTGTAGACTGCTGCAATATAGACACCCAGGCAGAAGACACATGCTACAATCACCCATCGTCTCAAGGCATTGGACAGGTACCTCAATAAGAAAGGTTTATAGGTATATGGGGCAAAAGCAGGCAGGTGGGACCAGTGTAGATGGGGCACCTTGGTCGGCATGGGCAAGTTGGGCCGAAGGGCCTGTTTCCATAATGTACGGCTATGACTGTCAGATTGGAGGCAGGTGACAAGACTAAAGCTCTCTCTGATGGGAAGAGCTGTCCCATCAAACTCTCCCAGAATAACTGAGACTGGCCAAATGCTTTAAAAAGGTTCAGTATGATTTCACTTCCTTTTTACTCTACTTTACTGTTGATAAAAGTCCAAGACTGTGCGCCCAGATTATTCAGCTAGAGATCATGGAGCCTCCACATATCACTGTCCCAGCTGAGTTCTTCCAACATTTCTGTTTTTGTGAGATTCTAGCATCTGCTGATTTATTTGCTTTGCAGACGAGTCAACAGAAATCACAGTTTATTTTATAAAATGTGTAGAATTAAAAATATAACTACATTTAAATAGTGAAAACGTGTGCAAAGTGATTGATGGGAAGGCAATGGTCAGTCTGCGATTATCAACTCGTCCACTCCCCAGTCCTCGTAGCTTCCATCCGGCAGATATCGACGGATAATAATTGGAATTTTTCGTGCTCTGGAAGGCAAGAGTAATTGCTGTCTTTAGAAAATAGTTGATCAAAACCGGTGAGCAGTGAGTGCAGTTAAATAAAGAACTGTGTAACAAATAAATTCTCCTTCATGGAGCAGAGAAGGTCAAGTTTGGCAGTGGTGTAAGAAAATCAAGAGGATATGTGGAAACTGCTTTTGTTGAAAGGTCAGTTCTGAGGTTTAAGATAATTGTCGAAATGCTCACAGGCGAGCTGACAGGAAATTACTTTTACACGACAGGTTGTTGCAATCTGGACCCTCTGCCTGCTTCCAGCTCCTCGTCTCGAACATGATATTTACAATAGCCTTAGATTAAAGTAATCCTCCAGTTTTCATGCAACATCTTGTTTCAATAATTGCAAAGCAGGGAGGGAAAGGAATGGCGGCCAAGCACTGATGCTGGGACTTACTTCAGCTCTTTCATTGCGATCTGCAGAGGGTCCGTCTCTCCTTCCAGCTCAACCATGACCGGGGCGCACATTCTGTAAAAGAAAGGAGCTGATGAGTTGCACTGTGCGCTGGTTAACCTTCCAGCTGAGCATCTGTGGTGCAGCCACACATCGCTGAGTCAGTGGTAGAGTTGCTGCCTTACACCGCCAGAGACCCAGGTTCGATCCTGACCACGGGTGCTGTCTGTACGGAGTTTGTACTTTCTCCCCGTGACTTTTCTCTGGAATTCTGGTTTCCTCCCACACTCCAAAGATGTACAGGTTTGTAGGCTAAGACTTGTTGTCTTGGTAAAATTATAAATTGTCCCTAGTGTGTGTAGGATAATGCCAGTGCGCGGGGATTGCTGGTTAGCGCAGACTCGGTGGGCCGAAGGGCCTGATTCCGCGCTGTTTTTCTAACCTTAGCTCTAGTCCTGCCATAGACGTGGCTCCCAACCTTTCTCACCTGCGGCTTAAATTCCAGATGGAAGTGAAGGCAAGAAAAGACCAGGACCAAGAACAAATGACCTCAGGCAGGGTGGTGCCCTGTTCGGCCCATCGTTGGCATGGGAAGGTGTGATCTCGAGTGGGAAACAATGTGGTGAACTGTGGAACTAGTTGAATGAATGGAGATAGGGAGCAAGAAGGTTGGAGAGGGGAGTGTTGGTAGAAGTTACTTAAAATGAGAGAATTCAACATTCATACCGCTGGCTTGTAAGCTACCCAGGCAAAATATGAGGGGCTGTTTCTCAAATTTATGTGGCCCCACTCTGGCAATGGAGGAGGCCTAGGACAGAAAGATCAGTGTGGGAACGGGAAGGGGAGTTGAAATGGATGGCAAGTGGGAGATCCCATAGGCCTCAGTGGACCGAGCGTACCTTAGCTTTAGTGTAAGTGGGTGCTTGATTAGTCCTGAAAGGCCTGTGTTTTTTTTAACCAAAAAATTATTTAATCAATTTACAATAATATTTACAGTATGAAATAAATCAAAATAAAACCCACCACCATAATACAAGACAAACAAATATACTAAATGAACTACTATACAACTATATTACTATCCTTATTGAGGATGCATGAAGGGCCTGTTCCATGCTGCCTGCCTCTGTGACTCTGTAGTGTACTAGCAAGAGAGTCTGGCCAACCGTTCAGTGTACAGTGAGGCGGCGACTGTACTCACGCTATCTGGAGTGCCCGTGTTCCCAGTACTCGAGCCCTCTCGTACTTGGTCATGTAGGACGTGGTGATCCTCTTCTGATTGGCCTGCTGCCCGTCCGCCGCGGGGATAATCTCCACGTTCTCGCGGTCTTCCTGAAAAACAGCTCAGGACATGGAGGAAAAAGCTGACACAAAGTGCTGGAGCAACTCAGCGGCTCAGGCAGTTTCTCTGGAAGACATGGATTTGTTTTTTAACAGCTAAAGCAGTAAAATGTTCCCAAAGGAGCAATTTTCAGGGGGGGGGGGGGGGGGGGGGGGGGGGAAAATAATTAATTTAATCGCCACGATCAAAAATTTGGCTGGGGTTTCTCAGAACCATTTTCGATAGCCAGCAATATTCTGCTCTGAAGATACACAAAGTAAATAAAATTCTGGAGCAACCCAGCGGGTCAGGCAGCATCTCTGGAGAAAAGGAATAGGTGATATTTCGGATCAGAACCCTTCTTCAGTCTGAAGTTGCTCCAGCGCTTTGTGCCTATCTTCAGTATAAACCAATATCTGCAGTTCCTTCCTACACAATACTTCGCGTTGTATCAGACAGCCCCACGTTTCTCTTCCCTCCCCAATCCCTCTATTTATTCCTCCTCCGGGCAGGTTAACAGCCATCAACAACCCGCAACCCTCTCCCAGCCAACATAGATCTGTCATTCAGTTTGTTTTGGGCTCTCCCCCACACAGAGATTCCCTTTTTTTCTCCTCATCTTAGCTCTTTGTTGCACATTTGCTTTCTAAACCCTGACTAAAGGTGATCAAACTGAGACATTAACATGCATATATCCATCCATGTGCCTATGTACATGGGGCGGGGGCGGCGGCCCGGAGCTGATGCTGTGGCGGGCCGTCTCGGAGCGGAGACGGCGTTCCGGCTTTTGGCGGCGGCGACATCACCACGGAGGTCCGCTGGACTGGAGAGCGGCATCTTCGGCCTGGATCGATCGCCTCAGCGCAGAGGGAGAACAAGGAGGGAAGAGACGGAGACTAAGATTTTGCCTCCATCACAGTGAGGATGTGCTTGGTGAACTCACTGTGGTGGATGTTTAATTTGTGTTTATTGTATGTTTTGTTATTATTGATTCTGTGTATGACTGCAGGCAACATTATTTCGTTCAGACCGAAAGGTCTGAATGACAATAAAGGATCTATATCTATCTATCTAAAAGCCTCTTAAACGCCAGGATGGTTTCTACATCCATCACCACCCCTGGCAGCATGTTCCAGGCCCTCATCACCCTCTGTGTAAAGAGTTGATCGCTGACATCCAACAAAAGGAGCTCCATATCATGACAGTAGGCCATTCAGCCCATCCAGTCCATGCTACTCTCACCCACCTTCTTCTTTCCTGTATCCTATCCTTTCTCACATGCTGCTCAATTGCACGCCAGACTGGGAAGTGGCACTGAGCCCAGATTGAAGGCGAACAGAGGCCTGGTTGTTACACTCAGCGAGAGGGACATCATTATCGGCTCTCACCTCCTCCACGTTATCCAAGTCATCCATCGCTTCATCTTCATCTGCATCGTCGAAATCATCCCCATCGAAACTGGAATTGGAGAAAGGGGGAGTCAGCTAAATAAACCCGGATCAAGATCAAGTCTGTTGAAACATTACTGTTTCTCTCTCCACAGACGCAGCGTTATCTGCTGAGCATTTCCAGTATTTTTAGTTTTAGTTGTAAACAGCAGCTTGGCATGTGGGCAAAGCCACCTGATGTCGTTCACACTTGCAGCTGCGTTTGGACCCCGTTGCATGATCACTGAAGCTTCACAACTCCTGCACCGTGTCCCAGGGAACCGCCTCTAACTCCACATCCCACACCAGAGAAGATTTACAAGGATGTTGCCAGACTCGAGGGCCTGAGCTGTAGGGGGAAGGTTGAGCAGGCTAGGACTTTATTCCTTGGAGCACAGGAGGATGAGGAGTGATCTTATAAAGGTAAACAAGATCACGAGAGGAATACATCAGGTAAATGCACAGAGTCTCTTACCCAGATTAGGGGAATTGAGAACCAGAGGACATAGGTTTAAGGTGAAGGGGGAAAGATTTAATAGCAACCCAAGGGGTAACTTTATTACACAAAGGGTGGTAGGTATATGGAACGCACTGTCGGAAGAGGTAGATAAGGCAGGTTCTATCATAACATTTAAGAGACATTTAGTCTGGTACATGGATAGGGCGGGTTTGAAGGGATATGGGCCACATACAGGCAGGTGGGACTAATGTAGATGGGACACGTTGATCGGCGTACGTAAGTTGGGCCAAAGGGCCTGTTTTCATGTCCATGACCACCCAGAGTAGCAAAACCATTGCACCAACTGGATACTCACTGCCACCTGTGTCCAGTCTTCTGGACAGCCCGGCCGACTGCTCTGGACTCAGCGGGAAGGGCAGTGGCTGCACCCTGTGAGGTGCAAGGACCCACCCCAAGCAATGGGAAGGTCACTGCAAGAGTGCAATGACTCAGCCCTGGCTGGGGGAGGCGCTGTAGGTTGTAATGCAATTACCCACCCTAGCCAGTGGGGGCGCTGCGGGGTCGGTATAATGACCCATCCCGGCCAGTGGGGGCGCTGCGGGGTCGGTATAATGACCCATCCCAGCCAGTGGGGGCGCTGCGGGGTCGGTATAATGACCCATCCCAGCCAGTGGGGGAGCTGTAGGTTACTATGCAATGACCCATCCCAGCCAGTGGGGACGCTGTAGGTTACCATGCAATGACCCATCCCGGCCAGTGGGGGCGCTGTGGGGTCGATATAATGACACATCCCGGCCAGTGGCAATGACCCATCCCGGCCAGTGGGGTCGCTGCGGGCCGGGCCGGCGAGTCTGATCCCCTGAACTCCGCTCGATGTCGCAGCGCTAAAGATGGAGCAAATGGCGACAGCGCAGGCTGCCGGCGAGTTGCTGAGGACGGGGACAAGGGGTGCGGAGACGACGCCCCTCCCCCTCCCGCTCACTCACTTGTCCTCGTTGTCCGACATGATGGCGGCAACAGCGGCAGCGGCAGCGTCCTAAACCCGCTCCTTCCTCAGCAACGGGCGCCGAGGGACTGGACTGCGCCACAGCTTCCGGGTCAGAGGTTGCCGGCTCCTCTGCTGACGTCACTGCCTGCGCCGCGTTGCTAGGGGCGCTGTCCGCCATCTTGCGCCGGGACCAGGTAACCAGGGGCGTCCAGTCACGCACATTCCGCGCGTGTTATTCTCGCTCAATAACCGGGCGTCGGAGTAAACTCCCCCTCAAAGCTCTGGCTGACCGCTATCTCCGGCCCGGAGGCGGCAGAATCCAAGCGGCTGTGGGAGCGGGGGAGCGGATGGATGGGTCGTTTCCCTCTAGAATTTAGGAGATTGAGAGGGGGATCTTATAGAAACTTACAAAATTCTTAAGGGGTTGGACAGGCTAGATGCAGGAAGATTGTTCCCGATGTTGGGGAAGTCCAGGACAAGGGGTCACAGCTTAAGGATAAGGGGGAAATCCTTTAAAACCGAGATGAGAAGAACTTTTTTCACACAGAGAGTGGTGAATCTCTGGAACTCTCTGCCACAGAGGGTAGTTGAGGCCAGTTCATTGGCTATATTTAAGAGGGAGTTAGATGTGGCCCTTGTGGCTAAAGGGGGATCAGGGGGTATGGAGAGAAGGCAGGTACGGGATACTGAGTTGGATGATCAGCCATGATCATATTAAATGGCGGTGCAGGCTCGAAGGGCCGAATGGCCTCTACTCCTGCACCTAATTTCTATGTTTTCTATGTCTGTTACCTACCTCGGGGTCTCGACCCTCCACAGCCGCTGACCGACCCGCTGGGTCCCCGCCCGCCGCCGCTGGGTGGGATTCCTCCCTCCTCCCTCCACCCAAACACCCTCCCGTCCTGTCGACAAACTGACCCTCGTTTTGCTAAAACACCATCAACGTGAAAGATTCATCCTCTCTCATCACAGAGACCGCCTGACCCTCCACAACATTTTGCTCCCCACTAACCGCATCTTTTAGCCCGGTCTTGTCTGATGAGAATTTTAATGCACCTTGGTACATGTGATAATAAGGAACCTGAATTTACCCCCAATGCAATTTCCTTCCATCTACAGCTGCGGCAATTGTGATGTCCTCCCAACACTTACAGTTCTCGGTTCAAACTGGTGTCCAAATCATCTACATCCCCATTCTATACTAGGGATGCCCGACAGCAGTTCGGCTCCCATCCCACCGATGTCCACAGGTCTGTTCACCATCTCCCCTGAAAGATCTTAACCCAAAACGTTACCCATCCTTTTTCTCCAGAGATGCTGCCTGATCCACTGTTACTCCCCAAGGGATAGGGTTCCCCTTGCCTTCATCTTTCACCCCACCATCCTCCACATTCACCAGATCAACCTCTAACTTCTGCCACTTTCATTGTGATATCATATTTTCCTCTTTTCTCCTGGTTCACCTTTCCATCTGCAACAACCGCCTACTCCCCAGCTCATTGAATCTTTCCATGCGATGGCAGCAGATGCCACTGACCTCTTCTTGCCACTTGTGACCACAATATTTCTCCAGCATTTTCCCAATTAATTGTACTGCATTTGGTGTTCTTCTTCTTCCTCGTGTCCGGCCATCTTCTATATCACGTCTTTCCAGTGGTTGGCGCAGGCGAGTGCAGCAGCATTTGGTGTTCAAAATTGGTGGACATTAAAGTCACTGATGTACAACACAGAAACAGTTCAAACTCCACACAGGCTGAACCTGTGTTTAATATTGCACCACATCCTTTTCTCCTCTTCTCAGTTGCGATGAACAAGTCATTACCATCCTCAAACCTAGCACCACCACAACCATTCCCATTATTCTCTCCACTATTTAAAACATATTTGATTCCATCTTTTCATACTTCAAATGAAAGCTCATGCAACTGAAACGTCAACTCACACTTTCCAGTGGTCCCTGATGTATTCGGTATGTAGCCAACTCATCTTTTGGAAACCATTTGACGCTGACACGTAGAATTGCAGCTTTCTCTCACACAAGATCCTTGCAATTGCTACGTCATGTATGTCTAATTCAAATGTAGAAGGCCAAACGTACTGTACTTCTCTGCATTACAGAGATATTTTACAATTACTGCCAGATTATTCCTGACATCTCAGAGAATAGGACCATGTAAGAGGTGGTCTGGGAAAACTAAGAAATTGTATTTAAATTTGGTGCATACTCAAAACTAAACTTATTTAAACAATTATTTTTCCTAACCTTCCCAATTATAAAAACTAAACTGACAATGAAAGCTCAACTAACATGAGGGTTGGATCTCAATTATGAAAGTTTGTTGGTCATTAGTTGTGAGGTTCATCTGGGAAATCTCAGGCACATGGCACCGATCATTTCAGAGACTGGTCAATACTAAAGGATAATGTCAACACTCAAAGCACTCTGTCTGACGAAGGGTCTTGAATGTTGCCCATTCCTTCTCTCCAGAGATGCTGTCTGTCTTGCTGAGTTACTCCAGCATTTTGTGTCCCTCTTTGCACTAGTTCAGAGGCCTATTACCACTCGGGATGCTCATGGCCAACATTATACTTTAAACCAATCTGATCTTCACCTAGGACATCCCTCTCTTCGCACTCATCTTGTATCCAAAATAAGTCACCAAGAGATACATTCGACCCCATTTCTACCCCAATCTCTTGAAGTTAATTGCTCTGGATACAACTTTGAACCTGCTGCACGTTCACGGAAAATTGCCCAATACTGCCAACTGTGGAACATTTGGGGAGTCAGGAAAGATTCACCCAGGCCACCTAAACATTAGGGATCCAAATCTAGCTAGATCTGCTTGAGAATCTCCAAGAGGACAGGTTTAAGGTGAAGGGGAAAATATTTAATAGGAATAGTGAGAGGTAACCTTTACGCATAGGGTAGTGGGTGTACGGAACAAGCTGCCAGAGGAGGTAGTTGAGGCAGGAACGATCATAACATTTAAGAGACATTTGGACAGGTACATGGATAGAATAGGTTTAGAGGGATATGGGCAGGTGGGACTAGTGTAGCTGGGACTGTTGGCCTGTTCCCATACTGTAAGACTATGACTTTAGTAATAGACCTCTCCTATTCAAACAGCACCATTCCCACCTCCCACCGCTGGTCACCCAAGATTTGCCTTGTGGACTTTGACTTTGCTAAGGCGAATTATAAATCATAGCAACTCTCCATAAAGTATCCTTAGCTTCAAACCAAACAGCAAATCCTTTCCCAGTTCCAACATTTTTACAGCCAATACATAAAAGACTTGAAAAGAATCTTCTCATTTCTGGCAGCAGGGTCCTGGAGATGAACCTTCAACTGGAGTCTCCAGGATTCCCCAGGATGGGTCAGCAACATTAACTGTACTGTGTAATGTAGATGAAAGAAAGAAAGAAAAAGTCGGACACGAAATGTAATGCTTAGCAGCCAAACACATGTTTATTCTCTTTTTTTTCTCAAGAAAAATTATGTAGTCCACTGAAGCAACTGTGTTGCACAATCACAATCACATCCTCAAAACAAACCACGGATAAAAGCAAAATTCAAAATTATTTATATATATACCTATTAGAACAACATTTTGTTTCAGTTTCAATGAAATGACTTTTTTTTAATATTTTGCTCTGATATATAAAAAAATTCACCCTTATTATTCCAGCGATGGGGTTACAGTACCAACTATGGCCAGATCAAGAAATGGAAACTCTCCAGCTTATTTGTACAAACTACATAGAGCAACACAATTTGTTAATGAACCAGTGATTTTATTTTTCCTCTCTTAATAAGTACCTATCCTGGTTACAGAATGCATAGTTCAGAATTTTCATTTTCTAATTAAAAGGCAATGGCACCCACTAATGGGATGATTTCTCCACCCCCCACCCCCCCAAACCCCATCACCCATCCCTCTCCCAATATGGTAAAAAGTCAGTATCCCTTTAAACAAATTTTGCAGGCCATTTTGTTTAAATAATGAAATACATTCATTTTTTTTGTGTGTCAGTCCTGCCTCTCTCTCTCTCTCACTTCTGTCAAAGGTAATTTATACATTACAGTGTTGTCACCAGCATTGCAGTAAACCGTAATGTACTCTTGGCCACTTAAACCATTGCGAAATTCTAAGTTCTGCCTTCTCAAACATAACACTCTCCCTGGTTGCAACCCAAGCTGTATAATACTGGGTGAAGTGCATTACTGCCAGTTACTAATCAGTGCTGATAGAGACGGGAACAGTTTTAAGTGGTGAATGAACACAACATCACAGAATGTATTGGCTTGAAGTACTATTATTTTTTCCTATAGTGTATTGGCACCATTACGCCAAGTAATTCTAGTGACAACACTGCATTTTCTACAGACACGCCGTATCCCTACAGAAATCACTCTGCCACTGAACCCACCTTCAATCCACAGTAAAGATGGTTTGGATGATGATTTTATTTTTGGACAAGGCCAACCAACCACTCTGTTAAACAGGAATGGTGTGTTCACAGAAGAGAAAATGGCGTTAGACTTCTCTTTCCCTCCCAACAACCCCTCCCCAATCTCAAAAAATAAAATAGATGGATTATCCAGTTACCTATGGCAACCCATTGAGTGGTCTGCCTCAAAAAAAAAAGCTTTTAGCCAAACACTGGCAGGTGAGCCAAGTCTGCATGTGTTAAACCCTCTGCTGCCCTATCTGGGGAGCCAGGCATCCCACTGTATGTGCTACAGGGTTGCCTTGCCAATATTTATCAATATAAAAGCGACAGTCCGATAGCACCAATACTGAACTGGTACCGGGGGCAGGCACGGTAGGAAATCAGACATCCGAATACCAAACAGACCAATTATCCCGACCACCTAGCTCCATATATTTTTTTTCCTGCAAAACCTATCAAAATACACACATGCTTAATGTATGACATATCAGCAAATTCTTCTGCAAATGTTCTAAATTGTTTATTATATAACATTAGGATTATTTTATTAAAAAAATTGAGAAATCCTTGGAACCACGCAATTTAAGATTTTTATATATTTATATATATATATAATTCACAGTACTATTAGAATAAGTTTTTTTTTTTTAATCTCTTCCTTCTTGGTTGCCGAATTCTACATTAGTTGAGTGATAATTGTAAAGGTTTATATACAGGTTACTTGTCTGCAACTGAAAAATAGTTTCAACTTCTCCTGAGCAGTTCTGATATGCTGCCTCCTTACTGCACTCTGTGTAACTGTCTGCTGCACCAATAACCAACTACGCAGGAATCCTTGGCAAGACCACTCTGCTATTTCCACTGAAAGGGGAGGATGCCTAACTAACACTCTCTGCATCACACTGTTGGCGATTAATTATCCCAGTTTACATGGCACCAAATTTTCCAATGATACCCTGTAAACTCCAACTAAAACAGAACAAAAATGTTTATTTTCATGTATATTTTGTCATGGTGCAGCAAAGTAATAGACATCACTCTGAGTCACAGCAGGCAAGTGTAAACAGTGTAATTCAATCTCTTTCCCACCCCACTTCATGATGAATTTTTGTAATGCCTCTTTGTTCAACACGGGACAATGCAATAGGTCACCCGAGGCCCACCCCATTTTATGGGCAAGGTGAGATTTAATGGAGGCAGGAGGGAAAGGAGATGGGTGGAGGGTTGCATGAATGCAATCTGTGGGAACAAAAAGGGAGGGGGGAAATAAACCAGAGGATGTGTTGGGAATGCATCACCACATCCCGGGAACAGTGCAACAGATGGAGAGGATGAAGACCCATGCCATGCACACAGCTTGGGTCAAATTACATGTGCTATTCTAACAAAATGATTCCCTAAATTAAACTGCTGAATAAGGATTGAAGCTACCCCCTCCCCCCATGGCCCTCAAAACAATCCATGAGTCTCATTTTCTTTATTTGGTGTTGTGATGAACGTAAACGCACAGGACAAGTTCTTTACAGAATTACTGGCAGTTGGACTTCTTCCCTGGACTGTGAGTCAACTGGCCAGGAGAGAAAGGCAAACACCAGCAACTGACCAGCGCAGCGTGCAGCTGCTCTACGCGTTTAAACAGCCAGTGGTGTAGAAGAATGAGAAATTACAAGAAGCAAGTTGCATGCTACGTGCAATTCTAGAAATATTTTTTATGAGGAGCCACTTCTCTCCCCCATCAAAGTCATTAATACCAAAAAAAAATCTCTATTATAGAATAAATTCACTGTGCAATATACACACACTGTTGGATTGATCAAATCCAAAGCTTTTTGATAGTTTCTTAAAGGAAAATTCCAAAGCAATGCTGATTGTTTCTCCTTGAAGAATGGGAGTTTTATTTCGGCAGATCCTAAGACACTGATTACTGCAACTGCCTGTTATCAGGGAGGGGAGATGGAGGACTCGAAAGGCAATTGTCAGAATTGTTTTTGTAACTTAACAATTTTCCATGCAAAAAAAAATTACGTATGCAATCAATCTTATTCTCCCGTCCCCAAAAAACAGGAGAAAGCAAACTATGAACACACCCTGCAATATCGTTGGAAGAAATAATGGGAGAGCTATGCCCTGGATCATACAATATTAACTAAACAGCAATAATTCAATATAGCAACATCTTAGTCACAGCTATGGATTTCTTTTTAAAATAAGACATACTTTCAAAAAGGCAGAAATTCTCAACACTAAATTTTCCTTTCAAAGTGCGATATCCTTTACAAATTTAAACGGCCAACTTAAGCAGCACAGCTGCACTGTTTCATGAGAAAGATGTGGCATCCAATCCTCAGCAAAACCCCATTCACCCCAATGTGGCAAGGACTCGAATCTCTCCCTCATCCCTCACACAAAAATATAAAGATTATAGATACGATTAACACTACTGCCCTAATACAGCTGTGCATACAGATGAACTGTGCAATCAAACTAATAGCAGCACCAATGCATTCACAACTCAGGGTTTAGGAAAAGGGAAAAGCAGGATGTTAGCAATACAATCCATACACAGACAAGGGGCAAGCTTGTCAGCTGTTCCATATCCCAGTCAACCAAACCCAAGCAAAGTAACCAAAGACAATGGATGAATCATCACCAAATCTGATGGGAAGTTTGAAAGCACTTTTCCACCAACAAATGAGATAAACGGGTTCTTCCTGATACTCAAGCTGTGGCCTAAACGTTTACAGCCAATAAATAGCACAGGTAATAAAAACATTACAATTACATTTTAACATTAAAAAAAACGTAGCTGGGAGACTACAATCTTGGCTGCGGATGGAACAAAGACAAGGGATCAAGGTACTGAATGCCCCATGAAAAGACTCGATCATGACAGATCCAGTTTAAAGTGTGCGAAGTTCAGATATGGCTGGTGACATGGGAATCAATTCTCCTTTTAGTCAATGGCGTGTGCTGGGATCACTTCAAGAGTGATCAATTGGTAAGTTTGCATTGGGATTTGAGCATCTTTTTAAAAATACTCGGGGAATGCAGTGGATCTACAAGAGACTGCTCAGTAATCTCGCGGTTTCAGGCACTCCTTCAGGAAGAACGATTAGCACTGCGGTTTGCTGTTGATGAAAATGCCATTCGGCATTGCCAGGAGACCAACAGGTCAGAAAGGGCACCGTCTTTCACCCTTCTTCCCCCCACCCACTCCAACCCACCAAAAGTCAGGGGATGGCGGTGTGGTTTATGTGACACCAACCGTAAAAGTTAAAACCAGGTGAAAAAAAAATGATACCGTTTGCTGAGGAGATGTAAATGAGATAGCTAAGTGTTTAAAGTGCCATCGGGCGCTGCCAAAATCGATTCCTTCTTAATTATTCTAACTGCGGCACTCTTAACACACGGCAGATTTTGCATCTTTTTCCCAACCCCTCTACAAAGGTCAATGTGAGCTGAGTTTCTCCACATTGATTATGATCTGGGAAAAGCAACTGACTGGAAACTCAGGTCAATTCACATTTTCTAATATAGTTAAGATATCTAAGGATATGGTCACTGTTCACAGGCTGATGAATGGGATCTAGAATTGTAAACACCTACCCCTTTACTTTACAGAAATTTGCCAGTAACTGATATTTTCAGGTCAGGGTACAATTGTATGCAGACATGGAAGTGAAACCTCTGCTTCCCTCACCTAAAGCACCACAATTACAAAGCAATGCAGGACTCAATTACACACGGAAACAGGGGCTGTGTTGTCGGGGAAACCAGCAGGATAGCTAACAAGGAATGATAAGAACCTATGATAAACCAGAAAATGCTGCAAATTGACAGCAGATTTACTATCTGAAGAAGAGGTTCAGATGATAAATGATAGGCACCATCTGAAACACTATTTAAGGTGCAGGGGCTGTGTGTAAGCTACAATTTCTACCCTCCACTTAGCCTTACAGGCTACCCTTCATTGTGATCATTTTAAACACACATTTGCGTGGCTCCATAGGCCGTGTACAGTGGGGTTCTAGCATGTGTATTATTTTAAGCAGTGTTTTATCTTGTTTGAAAGCAGTGTTTAAATGTTCTGTTTATCTGCAAATCTTGCTTCTCTCGGGTCTATTGTTTCGTCACAGTCTAAATGCACCCACAAAGTTGGTATATTGAAAATCTGCAGTGGTTCTGTGGGTCGGGGGGTTAATAATATTCAAGTCCTGCTGCCCAACATGCGAAGGGTGGTCATACACTTACTGAATAAATACCAGCTTAGCAATTGTCAGGGACTTTTAACATTCGTTTGGAGACTGCCCCACAATGCCATCAACATTGACATCTAAAATGGAAATTTGTGTCAGTTGGGAAGAAATGAAAACAAGGAATACTTTTACAACATAAACCAACCAAATTATTCTAAGCAAGGCGACATTTTACAATAATTGTTATTCTGGCATGTGCAACTAAGCAATAAAATTGCAGCATGATATATTTATGTTTGAAATGTTCCATGCATAAAATGGGCAAGGATGAGATGGGGGGGGAGGGGAGGCACGACACATGCAATGCTAGAGACTCAGGCCGGGCTGGTTTCTGCTGTGGCACTTGCTGATCATCTCAAGCTGCTAACTACATTAGTGTGAAGTGCCAGTGCTCAGCTGCCAAACGGTATTAAATGCTGCTCCTCAGCATTAAACAGCACCACACTAAAGCAGTAACAGCAATATAAAAGGGCCCCGTTCGCTGAGCTCCCCTCATTGCCACCTCTCTGAAGTAATATAGGCAGGGATCCTGAAGAGTTTAAACAATTGCCGGGGCTGCTGATCAGCACAATAAATTCCTTTACCAAGCTGGAATAAGCCAGGATGGTGCACAGAACGGGGGAAGAGTACAAACAAATTGTGCTTATTTTGGAATCATTTCCCTTAATTTCATGAAACAATACTTTTTCCTGTTTGAAATATTTTTGGCCACTTTTCCTCCCCCTGTCATAGCATGGATCAGTCAGGTTATGGAAGTACAGTGAAAATACAGCACATTAAACACCCTGATCCAGACTAACTGTTCCCACACTCACTGTGGATTCACAAATGGCTTGCTTATAGATTTGGACAGGACATTTTGAGTTGCCATGCGTAGTTGAGTGGAGGATTCCATTACTAGGTTGAGGGGCGAGGGCATTTTACAATGGATCTTTGCACATTGGAAAAGGATTGATCACAGAGATTTAATATTACATTGGGTACACCACAACCCTCCCACCCTTTCCTTTCTCCACTTTCATCTTCTCCAGGATGAGAAGAGTTGTTCTTGCCAATCAAAGTGAATATGATGACAATTGTGTGTACGTATTACTTCTAACCCAAATATTCCAAAAGGAACGCTATGAGGTATTACTATTTAAGTAATTTCTTGTCATTAGACGGGTTTGGAACTGGTGCAACAAATAGACTTAAAAATCTAAATCTCAAAGTCAAACATCAGGTTTTTTTTATTCCCTCTTAAAAATAAACAACATTTTGGGAACTGGCTTTTCCCCTAAAAATTCCTGAGAACTTTCTTTAAATTTTAGGAGGAAGTAAAATAATAGAAGCAAAACAAAAAGAAAATGCAAACTAAAATAAAAACAACACTGTCAAATGCTCCCAGAGTTTTTCATCTAAAAATACGAAACATATATTTTTGGTCTTTTGTTATCCTGTTTTGATGGAAGAACGGTTCAACGTTTTTTTTCTGATTTCGGATTTCTCAATGCATTGGAAATAGAATTTATAGGACTGTGCCGGCAATATTTGAACTTAAGTATTTAAAATCATGTATAAGAACAGTTCATATAAATTATTCTCAGAGTCCACACTCTCAAAACAGAAATGTGGATTAAGTGCGATGGAGGACGGGTCGCATCACTCCCTAATCCACCTCACCTTGGATTAGTCGGTATAAACGTTACCTTAGTCAGAGGAATATAAGTATTTTGCAGCCTTAGGTAACTGGTACAATAACCAGTCTCCACTAATGAACGGAGCGAGGGTGGCTGGATCAGATACAGTGCCCAGCAATTTAGTAATATCCCCGTTCTTCCAGACCTAAAGGTCATTAGACTATTCAATCAAACTAGACAATTTTTTTGTTTTAAAAATGCAAGATTCTTCAAAATATTTCAATTCGACACAGCCCTAGAGATTATGTAAACAGGACAAGGCCAAACACTTGGACACCTCCCTAATATTCTGAATTTTATCACTCCACAAAGTGCTGGAAGATGAGCAAGCACACGCAGGAGTGAGGCGCATTTGGGTGGGTGAACGTGTGTGTGTGTGTGTGTGTGCGTGCTTGTGTGTTTGTATATATATATATATATATGAGCTAGAACTGGGGAGGAGGGAAGGGATGGGATAAGCATGGTAAATGCAAAAGTGACAATATGTATGAGTGGGGGAAAGGCAAAGGTTTTCTCCAGGTTGGTTGGTTGGATCTGAAGGTAGATTAAAATAGTAACTTTTAATGACAGCTACTTTTAATCACTGAACTGATGCGACAGCGGCGTGCCTTCAAGCTCAAGGTGAAGACATTCAAAGAATGACTAATGTCCTTCCCTTTCCCCTCCACTGTTTGTCACTGCTCATTGTCCATTACCATGCTGCCCCTTCTCCCTCATACCCATTCTACAATGCTTTACTTTGTTTATAAAGAAAAATAATTAACACTACAGCAAAACACAATGAGGACAATTAAAAAACAGAAAAAAGGTGCAATACTTTAAACAACATTAACAACATTTTTATATATAGTTTCCTAAACAAGTAAATGCTTTTCTCACTAGATTCACCCGTGGGCTTAAAACATGAATGGGAGGAAATAAAGGAAAGCACAAACTGCTTTTAAACTACTAAAGAACATTCATACGTAAACGTTTATAAATTTTATATAGTGATCGACCAGTGAACAAAGGTACTGATACTCCTCTCTGCGTTCGGCTTTTATCCACCATTCATTGAGACCCAGTACCAGCCTGTACAGCAGCACGAAAAATACTGAAATAGTCGGCTACCTATTGTGTGTGTGTGTGTGTGTGTGTGTGTGTGTGTGTGTGTGTGTGTGTGTGTGTGTGTGTGTGTGTTTAGATATATTATTAAGGATGTGTGCCAGTTTCCAGCGCAACTGTTGTATACTCAATACAATTGATTGAATTATTTGATTTCAAGAGTGGGTGAAATCAGCAATAATGTCACTAATTGAAATTTGACAGGAGACAGACACACACCCACTCATTAAATGCGCCTGATGTAACATTTTAAAGAAATACACTTTCAGTATCTTTAAAGTTTATATTGGACATTTTGTTCGATGCTGTGGTCACGCCAGGTCTGCTTAAGAGTCCCAGCTGTGATCCCTTAATGCACGTGCATCATTGCTCTGCATACGCATGCAGACATGCTCAATGTTTGGTGTAAACAAAATAATATGCTAAAGCTATTCCTACACAGTTTGATGTAACCTTAAACCTAGGTTTGCAGCAACATTTGTTTGCATACTTCAGGTCAGCAAGTACACAGAATGGCCACAGAATGTCTTGCTGTCACAGATGGACCGTAATTTCAAAGAAATAACCTGCGTGGTTTAAGGAAAGGAAAGTGAGTTGCGCACAGCAAGCGTTATTGTAGCCTTAAGCAAGGTTGTCCCCAGAGCTCGGTCCTATTCCAAAATCCCTGTGCAGTTACAGAGAAGGTTTTGTTAAGAGTGGAGATGCCGGGGACTGTGGGATGTAAACAGCTGGCTGTAAACCAATTTTGCAGGCTTGTGCCAATGAGGCTTTGTGGGTGGCTACAAGCATTTTGTGAAAGTGTCAATTTACAGGCAGTCCAGGTGAACGGAGGGAGAAAGGCTCAAGCCAGCCAAGCCAATTGGAAAGCTACATTTCTGCTCAAAGATTAAAAAAACACAAAACATATACAAAAGGAGGGAGGACTATTTTCAAAGGAGTTATTTTTATTAAATTACGGCAACACCTTCATTGGATTAGCTAAGTGTTTTGAAATACCTCAAGGGGGAGGGGGCAGGGAAATGACTGACCCGCCAGGAATCCCCCCAGTTTACAAAATGATAAAGCTTGTTACAGTACACAATGCAAGTCCCCCTCTACACTTTGAAACTGAGTGCAACATGTACATTTACCTTGAAAACCTCTACACTAACTTTTCTAACCTACATTGTTTTTAAGTGCTTATGTCATTAGAGTGTAGCATTCAGAGGGCAGCATAGCCCATAGAGGGGGGGGGGGGGGGGGAGGGAGAGAGAGGGGAACAGAGAGAGAGGGGGGGGGGGGGGGAGAGAGAGAGAGAGAGAGAGAGAGAGAGAGAGAGAGAAGGAAATAAAGATACTACTGCAACGCTAAACTGTGGCGCATGGTAAACAGCACCAGCTATAGGTGATGAAATGACACTATAAGCAGTGTGGTACTATCTTCATCGGCGCAAGATTGTGCCTTGCTATCTATCACTGGATGTGTTACAAATCTTCTGCAGAAAAATACGGTAACCAAACTGAATAGAGCGCAAAAGAAGCAGCATTGTAGCAAAGGGCTAGGAACATCTTAATTATCAACTGAAATGAGTTAAGACAACCTTTGATTGGACAAAGAAGGCAATGGGCAAAATTGGAGTGGAACAGCATCTCCTTGGATTAAAAGACTAACTCTGGGAAGCGATAACCCAAGTTATGCCCAGAGCCTTAATCAACCAGAGGCACCTATGACGCAAAATACCACTCTCCACACTTCTAGAAGCAGATGGAGGTTAATGCTCTTGAGATGCCATTTTCCCCCTTCCTTAAGATTATCAGTCATGCTGGGCCAATAATTTAACAGCCCTTTGCAACCTTGCCCAAGCAGCTATTATTCATTCCTGACCCTAGACAACGAATGTGGGCAGGGTATTCAACCGCAGAGGCCGTTGCAGCTTTGTTTGACCCTGACCACACCGGAAAGCCACATGTACAAATGGAAACTACGAATGATTTCTTTCTGACCCTCTGACCAGCTTGTATACAGTGGTGGAGGGGCCAATGAACATCAATTTAAGCCCTAGGATAACAGCCTCTGTGGCTGAAAAAAATAAGCTAATTCAGCACTGACCAGAAATCAAGTGGAACTTCTCTGGTCAGTGTGATTTAGTAGTGGTCCTGGTGGTTTATTTAGTTATCAGGGGAGCAGTTTAAGAATCGGTTCTAAATTCCAACCCCACACCATCCCACAATGCAGGTCTGACATTGGTAACTGCTGCAGCCCAGCCCTGAAGGCTGGCACATACAGCACTGGTACGGGTGCATAGTAATAGCCTGTAAATTGTACATCTAATAAGTGACTGCGAGGCTCGATATCCGTCCTGGCCAATCACTAGCTTGAATACGTGAGGTTCTGCTGCGTCTCCGCTATTGCATGTCAGAGGACAGAAACGTGCCCAGTGCAAAAAAAAAAGAGATTTTAAAAAGCCTGCTTTGTGTTTTCAGTAAATATCCTGTTGCAACAACTTCTCGATACGGAGGGGGGGAAAAAAATCATGTAAGGAAAAAAACTATACTACCTTTTTAAAAAACTTATTTATTGTGTGATGGTAAAGTGTACTTCACATTTTTAATGTTGGCGTTCATGATTCAAGTATTTTGAAGTGTGATATGTTTTTTTTTGTTTTTTGTTTTTTAGTTTTTTTTGATTAAAAAAAAGTAGCTGAAAATTAGGAGGGAGGTGTCTATGTGCACAAAAGAGACTGTGGATGACCCCCTTAATTTGTTTCACTTTTTTCTTTTTTTTCTCCTTTTTTTTCTTTAAACTTGTCTTGAAACTTATTGCAGTTTGAAAAAAAACACATTAGTGCTGCTGTTCAAAAAAGTTCACGAGGTCACAGGTCAAAGGTTGAAAGCTTAAAAGTTCAAATTGAATCAGCCCCTCCACCCAGGAGGTCACCAGGTAGTAGGGGCGCTGGACTGCCCATTCGGTGCGGATCGTCAGAATTCGGGGCACCCCACAAGCTTGCCGTGTAGCTCGGGGTGGCCCAGAGCGAAGCTCCCGCCAAGTTCCCACTACCCCTGCCCACTCCTCCGGCACTGTTCCACTGTCCCAGGCTGGCCCGGCCTCCGAACGAATGCAGGCTGCTCCCCACTGGATCCATCTGACTCTGTCCTGTCTCCAGCGTCTGCCAGCCTGGGGAAGGTGTCGATAACTGACCTTGTGCAAAATAGCGGTTGACTTCCTCTTCACTGACAAACTCAGCAAGGATGGTAGTGTTCCCCAACACACACCTGCAAAATAAAAATAACAGGGAATTGTTTCAAGGAAGACACCGAGACACTGAAAAGTGTTCAAAAATGTTAATGGTGAAGAAGCAGCATAATGTTTTATTTTTCTTTCTCCCTACTAATTTTTTTAATTTACTTCCCCAAAAGTGGTATTATTAATTCATCTGCATCAACCTGGTAAAGCATTGGATACATAAATTCATGAGCAAGTGATCTGAGATTTGGCAATCTCATCCTGTGACAATTCACTCCAATTGATTAACGCCATCCAAAACAGAAAAGCAACCATTCTGTTGCAATGGTGTTACAAACCATTGAAACCAAAGAGAGACAAATGCTGTAAATGTGCAGTGGAGTTTTCAGCACCGTCTAATGCTATGAACTTTGATGAAACGCACCCAATCATGGTTCTAACCTGCTGTTTCCCTTTCAGATACTAGCTCTCTGTTGGGGATTTCCAGCATTTTCCCTTTACATTTGTGCTTCCCAATATTGGCAGCTTTTAAGCTCCAGCAGAAAGAACTCTTCTCATTGCAAGTGAAGGTACACTTGCTGTTTTAATTGTGTGTTTCTGTATGCATTCTCCTCAGTCATCAAAATTCAAAACAGAATGCAATACTGAAAGGAGGTCTGGCGTCAACAGTTTGTGAATAGATTGCTGTCACCTTCCTGACTAGGGTGCAATTCAGTTAGGTAGGGAGAAAGCAGCCAGGGAAATCATCTTATCTCAAAGCTAGTTTAGAGATACAGCGGACCACAGGGCCTTAGGTCAACCGAGTCCATGCCAGCCAGTGATCTCCGCACACTAACACTATCCTACATATACTAGGGATAATTTAACAGAAGCCAATTAGCCTACAAACCTGTACGTCTTTGGAGTGTGGGATGAAACCAGAGCACCCAGAGAAAACCCTTGTAGGTTATGGGGAAAATGTACAAACTCTGTACAGACAGAACCCGTAGTCAGGATCGAACCCGGGTCTCTGGCACTGTAAGACAGCAACTCTACCGCTGCGCCACCGTGCTGACCTTGAGGTGAAAACATTTCAAAACACAGAATGATAACAGCACAACAGATACTTACATGTGCAGCGCAGTCTGGGCCTTGGCAGCCTCTTGTTTGGTGCTGTACCGGACCAATGCGGTGCCGTGCGTCAGGTTCAGGTGGAATGTTATCAGCGGCCCATGCTGCATGCAGATTGTTCGGAGAGTGGAGCCATCAATCTGAGAGGACACAATATTAAACTAATTTGGCTATTTTTTTGTTTTAATTGTTCCTCAAAGCTTTGATGAGAGTCTAGCATCTTCCTCAATTACAACTGTTTGTCACCCATCCAAATGATTTCATAATTGGATATACAGCAAGTGTTTAGGACTTTTCCAATGAAGGAGTATAATGGTGGAGTTCAATCTCACACCTACGTTTCCCAGCCAAAGGCCAGTAGTCATTTGGTATGCATCAATTTTCACACAAGCTGTAATCTCGTTATCTGCTCTGCCAAGTCCTGGCCTAGAAATGCATTCAAAGAACCCAAACACAGATCAATTATATCAACCAAAGGGCAAAGCTTCCAAATGCCCTGGAGCAACACCTGCTAACTTTTCTTCCCCACTGCCTTCAATTTCTAAATTGGGGCACAACTAATTTTGATGCCATTATACTGGAACTTGCAAAGGTTGATTGGGAGAGGCAATTTGCAGCTAAAGGGCGTCTGGCAAGTGGGAGGCTGATAAATGTAAAATGGGTGGAGTTCAGGAACAGCAAGTCTCTACTAGAGTGAAGGGCTAGGTTGGTAGAATTGGGAAACCTGGTTGACAAGGAATATTGAAGCATGTCAGGTTAGGCAGCTGGGACTAAGGAACAAAGGATGTAGGACTGTGCTTACAAAGGATATCAGGAGAGCAAAAAGGAGATGCAAGACATCCTTGGCAGACCAAGTATCAGTGTAGAGTCACAAGTCTTGAATGAATACATGGTCTTGAATGAATACTGCTCAACTATATTTACTGTTGAGAAGGTCATGGAGGCTAGGGAATTCATAGATAAGAATAGTGATGCCCTGAAACACAGACATTACAAAGAGTAGTAAGAGTACAAAGTTGGTGGTTTTAAGATGTGTCAAACTGTTCAAATCCCAGCAACTCAACAAAGTGTATCCTAGGACATTGTGAGAGAAGAAATTGGTGAGAGTGGTCGTTGGACAGCATGGACTGGGTGGATCAAAGGGCCTGTTTCCATGCTAAACTAAACAACTCTATTGATCAAGTAATATCCATGGAAAAAGAAACTTCACTTTTCAGCTCATAAACTATTCATCAGATCAGGTGTCATAATTTCTGTGTTTTTTTCCCTCGGATTGTATTTGAGTTTGTTTTTTTGACAGCGATACCCACGTCTTTGCTTTTAAACATTAAACCAAGTGCCACTACACTTGCCGGAAAATAGTAGGTAGTTCAATAAACAACAGCAGTTTCAAATTGTCAGGCTTACACCAGGGTGCTCTGCAATTTACTGCCCTCATAATACAAAGCTTCAGGAAATTCTATGTTCCTCTTCCTTGAAAGACTCTGTTTCTGGCTCCTTTGCACCAGTAGATCTCCCACCCTGTCTCAATTAGTTTTTTTGTTTCTTGTTGCTCTGTAATTTAATCTTTCCTTATAATCTGCATTGGATATTAGCTACAGTTCAACACGCCTGCACTCTCCATAAACTAATGTCAGAAAGAGGTCACAAGAGAAACACCCCCCTTTTGTTTGGTTTACAGATGGCAGCACGAAAACAGGCCCTTCAGCCCATCGAGTCTGCGCCGATCATTGACCCCCATATACCAACACACTAGCATCAATTTACAATTATTACCAAAGCCAAATTAACCTATAAACTTGTGTCTATCGAATGTAGGAGGAAACCGGAGCACCCGGAGAAAACCTGCACAGTCAAAGAGAGAAAGTACAGATATCACCCGTAATGAGGATCAAACCCGGGTCTCTGGCACTGGAAGGCAGAAAATCTACCTCTATGCCACCGTGCCTTGTCTTTGGGAAAATCCACTTGCTTACACTTGAAGGCTGGTGGATATCGAGACTTGTATGCAATGCCAGCTGACACTCTGTGACCATGAAGCTGAATGAACGTCCAGAGGAAACATTATAAACCCATCAGGAATCACAACCATCGCTGTCACATGCCTCTTGCCAATGATAAGCTTAACGCCATTACCTGGGGAGTGAGATTATGAAGAACAAGCCAGGAGCTGACTCGGCCAGATCCACCCGAATTGCCATCACTCCAGTTGGAACCTAGAGAAAGAGGAGGAGATGAGGTACAGTTCTCTTTAAAACCTAGGAGGCTTTATTCCTGCAAATGACAGGCAGCCAGTCATAGATGTGATGTGACAGATAAGAAACTCTAAACTTCATTAACTCTAGGAAACAGAGCAAAATTGAAATTTGATGGCGAACTGTTATTAATTACTGATAAGTTTGGAGGAAGAAACTTGTGCATCCACAAGAGTCTAAAATACTTTACAGCCAATATTATCTTTTAATGCAGGCTCAGAAAATTTACATTTCTAAGATTGCAGAATATCAGATACAAGAGACCACACACTACTTCAAGCCTGCTCCACCATTCAATAAGATTGAAGTCTGATATGCAATTGCTGCGAGTATTGCAAGGAAATACAAGCACAGCAAAATTCCGTGAACAGAAACACAATCTGGCTGACTGCAAAATCTGTTTGTTAAAGCCAACAGTGGCTTCTTTTACTTCTGCTCGAGGATTCAATGCCTTGATTTAATGCCACCCCGGAGGTTGCCGCATCTGGTATACAGCATTTTGAGTCATACAACAGTAACAGGTTCTTTGACGCAAAGTGTCCATTCTGAGTATCAAATACACATCTATACCAATCCCATTTACCACCACTTATTCCATAACCTTATATGCCTTGGCAAGTACTTTATCTTTTTAAATGTTGTGAGTAAACCTGCCTTCACCGTCTTCTCAGGCAGTTTCCAATCATCCATTTCCTTTAACCTTGGAACTCCTTTAATCCTTTTACCCCTCACTTTAAACCCATCCCCTGGTTTTAAACATGGGTTTAAAAAGTGAAAGCAAGAGGGTTTTATTGTCAAAGGTCCCAAAACAGAATAACAACATTCTTAATTGCAGCATCCACCCTATCCATGCCTCCCATAATTTTGTACTCAGCTATCAAGTTCCTCTTCAGCAACCCCCCCCCCCCTTGAAATACAACCCAACCTGTCCAGCCTCTCCTCATAACTGTGGCATTCCATCCTGGTTCATCTCCAGCACCCTTGTGTGATCTTCCTGTACATCGATACACACAATACTCCAGCTGTGGCTTAAACCATGTTTGCTAAAGTTGCACCATGCTCTTCCCATTCTTATATTCCAATGCAGACCTCACCTCAAGTTTATTCTTCACCACCTTACTTACTTGTACTGCCACCTTGAGGGACATGCTCCCTCTGATCAATACTGCCTAAGAACACCACCAAGCCATCCCAAAATATATTACCTTGCACTTGTCAGGATTAAACCCATTGCACCATCCAATTTACCATCTGATCAATATGTTTTTCCTTACTGGAAAAGAGATCAGCCTAAACATGTATATAGATCTTCATTCTCCCAGGACAATGTTTCAGCCACAGAGCCTGACTCGAGCCTTAGGATGTCCTTTCACTAATTATGTATGCATACCCAAAACAAGGATGTGAACCCACAGAATTAATCTGATAGCATAACTTTGAATTGGGTAAAGGGATATAGAGAGACAAAACACGGATGAGGGAAAAAGCAGGTAGTAAGGTACGCACTAAGGGCATATCGTGACTCTTGCATGCCCCATCCTCTGCTGAACCGGGGCGTTCCACTTCCCCACGGAAATGACGGAGGTTTCTGATTAGTCAGTCCTGGTGGTGGCCGTGTTGGCGGGTTAGTGTTTTTAGATGACATCTGATTTTTCCACATCCTGGGATGTCCAATTGGATCTGGAGACCACGTCGACTTGAAGTCACTGAACTTGGCTGGAACAACAACATGATTATACACCGGTCAGTATAACAAAAGAAACAGCGAGACTGAATCAAAATCCCCAAACTAAGGGGGTCAAACAACACCATAATATACTAAAATCATTCTGAAATCATTCTAAAAGATTCACGTACAAGTAGAAAACTAAAAGGCACAGCAAATTTCATATTATAATCACATGAATTATAAAGAGTATTGCCCTGTAAAGCACAGTTGTACAAGGCATTGGGGGGGGGGGGGTCACATTTGGAGTATTCAGTATTCAATTGGAGTTAGGAGATAAGGAGTAAGCCATTTAGAACGGAGACGAGGAAACACTTTTTCTCACAGAGTCTGTGGAATTCTCTGCCTCAGAGGGCGGTGAAGGCCGGTTCTCTGGATACTTTCAAGAGAGAGCTAGATAGGTCTCTTAAAGGTAGCGGAGTCAGAGGATATGAGGAGAAGGCAGGAACAGGGTACTGACTGGGGATGATCAGCCATGATCACATTGAATGGCGCTGCTGGCTCGAAGGGCCGAATGGCCTACTCCTGCACCTATTGTCTATTATCTATTGTGTTCAGTTTTGGTCATCATGCTATAGGAAGGATGTAGTTAAACTGAAAAGAGTGCAGATTTACGAGGATGTTGCCGGCGCTTGAGGGCCCGAGCTATACAGAGAGGCTGGACTGGCTAGGACTGGACTATTTTCCTTGAAGTGTACACGGGTGATCGTAAGGAGGTTATAAAATCACGAGGGTAATAAATAGGATCAATGCACTAAGTCATTCACCCAGAGTAGGGGAAAAGCAAGAACAGGAGGACATGGGTTTAAGGTGAGAGGGGAAAGATTTAATAGGAACCCGAGGGGCATCTTTTTCCACAGAGGATGGTGGGGAAATGGAACGAGGTGCCAGAGAATGCAGTTGAGGTAGGTACTATAACACCATGTAAAATACATTTAGACTGGTACATGCGTAGGAAATGTTTAGAGAGATATGGACCAAACGCAAGCAGGTGGGACTATCATGGATGGGGCATCTTAGACGGCATAGGTAAGTTGGGCCAAAGGAGCTAATTCTGCGCTATACGACAATGAAAATAAAGTTTTGACAATGGTTGGTTCAATGCAGTACTCCTAACCTGAAGTGCTCTGTACGGTGCTGTAGGAGCTGTTTGAGGCACTATAGGACCAGGCACCGGGTGAAGGCAGCGAGGTGTTCAGGGAGGAACTGGACCCTGTGGACCAACAAAAAAGGCACAATCAAAGGTCAGGGAATATTCTCGTCAAGAATGCAGTTTGTGTTTAAATGTTCCGCATTAAAATACTTTTCACAATTCCACTATTATGATCACTGCAAAGGGTAAACATTCAGATCAGCAATGGGAAAAGTTTCCACTTCATTCCTTGGGGATGGTGCGCAGCATCCCAGTAAAGCAGACATTAGTCTCTCAGAACTATTGCAACAAAAAATTGGAAATATTGAATGCCCTCATACCTGTGCTCCTGTCCCTGAGAAGTTGGTGTTCCGAATCTGGGGATGGGGGTGCTGCAGAGCTGTTTATCATGCTCGCTGGGGTCGCATACGGATCCGATTCAGGGTCAATGTTTTGGAAACCCTTCCATGGCTCCCCAGGGCGGAACTCTGTAAATTAAGGTGGAGGAAGAAAATGCATTATCAATTAATTTTATTGCCTTGCACTTGAGGAACAAAGTGACAACAAAGAACAACACATAATGACTGTCACTTAAGGTGATGATCCAGAGTAGGACTGAGGAAGTAGCAGATTAGATATTTTTTAAGTTTAGAGATTCAGCATGGAAACAGGTCCTTTGTCCGTGCTGACCAGCGGTTACCTGTTCACACTAACACACAAGGACAATGTTACAAAAGTCAATTAATCTACAAACCTGTTTAAGAAGGAACGGCAGATGCTGGAAAATCGAAGGTAGACAAAAATGCTGGAGAGACTCAGGGTGAGGCAGGGTGGTGAATCTCTGGAACAGCCACAGAGGGTAGTTGGAGCATTGAAGGAAGGGAGTAGGCAACAGGTTTCAGGTACGGGATAACGTTGCCTCATTGATCATATTGAATGGCGCAGGCCATAGATGCCTACTCCTCACCCTAATTTCTAGTTTCTATGTTTCTATGGAGCAGCAACGTTTGGGTCGACACGTTGCTACCTTCAATAGATGCTGCCTCACCCGCTGAGATTCTCCAGCATTTTTGTCTACAATCTACAAACCTGCATGTCTTTGGAGTGTGGAGGAAACCGGAGCACCCGGAGGAACCCCAGGCTGTCACAGGGAGAACATACAAATTCCACAGACAGCGGCCATAATCAGGATCGAACCCTTGTCTCTGGCGATGTAAACCGGCAGCTCTAGTGCTGCGCCACTGAGCCTAATTTCCCGGTGATCTAGGTTCACGTTAAAGATCTCATTGCAGAACACAGAGCACTTCAAATAATTTGTTTGCACTTTACACAGCCACACATGGACTGATGTAGTCATTAATTTCATTACAATTTGTGGAATTTCCAGAAGGTAAATGGCTGTTGCTATAATGCTGGATTAGTAATCCGAAACCTCGACCAAGGAGCTCAGTTCAAATTTCACCACAGGATTGTTTTGTGAGATTTAAATTCAGTTGTTTAAATTAATCTGGATTTTAAAAAGCTAGTATCAATAATGGAGACCGTGAAACTAATGCAGTGTCACAAAAATCCACCTGGATCCTTAATAGCCTTCAGGGAAGGAAACATATACACCTAATCTGGTTTGTACGTGATCAAAACAATGAGTTTGCCCTCTGAAACTAATCTTGCAAATCACTTTAAGAGATAATAAAGGCTGCCCACGATAGCCACATTCCTGGAATCAGCATAAACAGTTACTATACTTCCAAGCAGAGGACTTTAACTGCATGTAAAGAACATTCTTGAAAATTGCAATGCTTGTGTATTTGATTTCAGAAATCAGATCTTTGGGCTCCAGAATCAATTAATATTACAGTAGAACTGTTAGAGTAATTTGATTACCGGAAAATGGGCTGCACTTGGTAAAGTACGATTCAGTTTTCCAGTGAAGATGCATTACCCTGAAGTTCCCATGGGTATTCCCGATATTTCCACATGAACACTAACACTCATTAGATGTTCACAATTAGTTCAGTGTAACTTAGACATAAATGTAATGTTTTGCAGATTTGGATTCACTTGGGAAGGACTGAACCCAGGTCATGGTCCACCACTACTCACTCTTCAGATTAAGGTTCAACCTTTGCGAAGACACAGATCTGTATCAAGGGCTTGAATTCCTGCTTTATAGATTAGCTAATCCCACTGGTTCAAACTGAAGCTATTTTACCAGAGTGACCACATTTTACTCGGTCGTATTATTTTAAAACATTTTGATGTTATTTCTGACCTGGAGGCCAACTGGAGCCGCTGGAACCATTTGAGAGCTTAGGGGTGGACCAGTTATCACTCGTAGGGCCAGAATGGCTGGCCAAGGAATCACCTGCTATCATTTCATAATAGGGCAAACTATCTCGAGGCTTCACCGGTGGTGCCATGCCGCTCGAAATAGCACCTGTATAACAACATAAAATTACAAGACTAATAACACACAGTTCTTCTGGGTGATCAGCTACAAAACTCCCAACAAATTAATATCGAATACCTTATACTCAAACCAGTCAGGGGAATGCTTACACAAATTAACAACTGAACATATCCCTGCAATAATAAAGCACGGAATAATTAAATATACAAAGTGGAGGCCACACTCGTGATTGGTGATAAAGCAGTGTTTGGGAATAGTATCATTCCGGCTTGTACCTAGCTTTAGCTCTAAGGTACTCTCTCTTTAATATGCAAGAAACATCAGCTGAAGAACTTATCAACCGAATGTGCTGAAAGCACTTCATATAACTTGAAGCCTAAATGTCCACTGTTGTTTGTTAGCTACATTAACATTTAGGATGAACATGCGAGTGGAATGGTAAGTTTGTTGATGACTTTAAACTTGGTGGTATAGTTAACAGTTACCCAAGATTACAATTGAATCGTGTTTCAATGGGCCAAGGAATGGATTATAATTCAGATAAATGCGAGGTGTAGCATTTTGGTAAGACAAACTAAGGTAGGACTTGCACAGTGAATAGCATGGCAAGTGTTGGAGAACGGTGAAACCCAGGGTTTGAAAGTGGCAGCACAGGTGCTGATGGTGGCGTTCGGCATGCTTGCCCTCATCGACCAGGGTACTGTGCAGGACTTGAAACGTCATGTTACAGCTGTGCAAAATGTATGTACGCCCACATTTGGAGTACCGTGTTCAGAACTATATTGGGGTCAATCAGGAAGGAGGAGTTCAGAGGATGTTACAAGGATTTGATGGTTTCAGTTACAAAGAGAAAGTATAAGTTTAAGATGAGAGGGAAAAGTTTTAAAAGGGGAACCGAGGAGCATTTTCTCCACGCAGGGAGTAATGCATATGTGGACCAAGGTGCCAGAGACAGATTAAAATATTTACAAGATACTTGGACAGGTAGATGGATAAGAACGGCATTGAAGGTTACAAGCCAAGTACAAGCAAGTGGGACTAGTTTAGTTAGTTTGGCAAGTCGGGCTGTATGACTATGACTCTTACTGCTTCTTTACATTGTGTGTGTCATCAAGAACATTTCCTCATTTTTCTAGAAGCAGTGTTGCTTTTTTTCTTTGCATCCTGCGATGGTTCAGGTGAAACCTGCCAATCCATTTTGACTCTCCAATTAAACACCAATTTGAATTCATGTTCTTTGAATTAATGTTACGGTTTAATACCGCAGGCTCTCGCAATCACTGTAACCTCCACAGATTCAACATTATGCCGTTCAGCAGGTAGAGAACACTAGTTCAAATCTGGTGATTTCAAACTTAGCGGCAATTCAATTTGGGCTCATACACAATGCTATGTGACATGTGGGCCTTTCATTGCGTTTTTTGTTTAAATACGCTCAAATTGTCTGCAATCAACAGATGGGATTAATGTAAAGGAGTACACAACTTGAAAAGGAGAGAGGCCACGATTAAGTGATTTCAGAGAGGGGCTTATAAAGAGTTTTGGTTTCAGGAGAAAAAGCATGGAGAATGAAATCAGTAAGTACCCAGTTGGAGAAGTTGCAAACAACGTTGAATGAAAACAAAAGTACATGATGGAACATGTCCAATACATCCCAAGCCCCATGTAATGTCTGCATAGTTACCATTTTTCAGGGGGTTGTGATCTGGTGGTGGAGTGGCAGGAGAGAGACCATCCATGGTTGTCCACTGCTTGAGCCGTGATTGCTGCGATTGAGGTTCTTTCATTCCAACAATACTGTTGACGTCTAACTGGTTTACGTTCATGTTTGAGCCCATGCCTGAAATGCGAATTATGCTTTAAGTGCCGAGAATCTCAAGCTTAATAAAAGTTTAAAACTGTTTAATACGGTAGCAGGATTACAAAACAACCTGACGAGGGAACTCACCCATTGGGTAGCCTGGCTGAATCTGTCCTTTGGTCTGGAAGTCTGGAAGGCCAGTGGGAAGAGAACTAGGCACAACATTATCCAGGTGTTGCTTGGGCATGCCGGGATGTGACGGAGAATGCTTCATCCCAGGGGTGTTGTTGTGTCGATGCTGCTGTTGTTGCTGTTGTTGCTGCTGCAGGGCATTAACAATGCGGGCAAGCTATGGAAAAGCACAAGCACAAGTTAAAACTGATCACATCTTCACACATTCACTCCCACCAATATATAAGTACATCTATTACCCTTAAAGAACCACATTTTGGAAAATCGGACAATACTTTAACAAAATGTTAGTGGATAGAGCCGATGAAAATGTCAATGGGCAGGATATGTCATAACTGCCTTTACTGCTCCTAGGTTTATAGAAGGGAAATATAATCCTTGCATAGAGTACGTATTACCAGAACAGAACTCACGGTTTCACCATTAACAATTCAAAACGAGCATGGAAAACCTAGCAGCAATATGTACGGTAAAACATAGGACTTTTCAAAACCTCTTGGGATTAATCAGGAAGGAGCAGAATCTTTGAACCTGCCAATTTGTTTACAATATGAACAGGTTCAACTGAAGAACATGCTGGGTAATTCCACCACCTTGCAGTTAAAGGGCATATGAAATTAAATCCTCTGCCCAAAGCTGAACACATCCTGCCACCCATCACATTCCAACTTCCTTACTCTGGTCTCACGGGAGTCTTGCCATTGAAATGCAGCATATTTGTTTTTCATTTGCTTCAGAGTACATAACTAAGAGAATTTGAAGTGTTAAAGGTTCACCACATGACTGCGCACTGCTAAATGCTGTGATAACCTGCCGAACAATGGCAAATCGGTTTGCATGTTTTCAA